>NW_020523715.1:0-77043 GCF_003368295.1 Carassius auratus | reverse complement strand
AAACCCTAAATGCAGCAAATATTCAGAAAAAAAAAAGGAGACTGAAATGCTGCAGCTAAATGCAATTCCAAATGGGTTTCAGTCAAACAAGGTGCAAATAAATAAGCAGCAAAAATGTAAACTAAAATAATTTTGCATTTCACAAACAACAGTAGAGCAGCCATTCCTAACAATATAGCTACAATTCAACATCACTTTTCAGTAGCTCTTTATACTTAAAAGTGCTGCATTTCCTGCAATAGAAAAGAACATGCAAGGAAATGTTCATATAATTCACAGTTCAACGAAAACTAATATTTGGTTTTTCTGAACAGAACAAAACAAACTTCTTCAAAAAGCTTAAATGCCTTTTGCAGTTCAAGTACAATGGCATTGCTATACTGTATAGCAAAAATAATACTCTTGTGCTTTTCACAATACTTCTCATAAAATCATTCTCAAGTACTCTTGAGGAATGTTAGTGTTTGATTTGGTCTTAAGAGTCTGTATCATTTGTGCGCTTATAATTTGGTAATCAATCTGTAGGCAAGTAAACATATTCATCAGAGATTCTCTCACTGACTTGAATCTTTTCAGATACTGTGATGGAAAAATACTGAAGTCTGTTATGATTCTATTCACACGTAAGACAAAAAGCATTTGAATGACTTCACAGTGCAAACACTAAAAGCAAAGATAAACTTCAGAAGTCAAGAAGAATAACAGAAATGCCAAAGTAAAAACTGTCTCCTGTAAACAAGATTAGATGTAGGAATTAGTACTGCAATTCACATCAAAATCAAAACACTCTGTCAAACACAAACGGATTCAAGAAGTCTAGCAACTGCCTTTAGCGTAGAATCAAAACTTTTTGGCATTAAGCTTGAATTAAAGCATATTCTCCTAAATAGGTGTCGGTAATTTTTGTAAACATCTGTCTTTGCAATGCAGATTATTCAAGCATCTTATCTGACCATTTAACAGCAGAACTGATTTTTATGACAATAACATGGATTGCATTTCACTCTTCATCACATCAGTTGCCGATTTTTTCAATTTCATCAAGATCATCTGTGTCCAGTCTCCCAATTTTCTTATCTGTTGGGTAAAACAAATAAGTAATACAGTGCATTTAAATAAATATATATAAAAAAAAAATATATATATATATATATATATAATTATTCACTATTTTTGTAATGTATATACATTATTCAAAAATATTCTATAATAATTTTTAGAATAATTATATATTTAAGAAAAATAAATATCGTTTCCATATTTTAAATAAATACTGGAACTATTACTTTCAGAGATAAGTCTAACGGAAACACTTACTGAAATGCTTTTCATATGTCTTGAGAATCTCCATGCTGCGCTGACTGTCCACCATGTTGACAGCAAGTCCTCTCTTACCAAAACGTCCAGTTCTGCCGATCCGGTGGAGGTAGGTTTCATTGTCTGGATTGCCGTCTTTGTCCAGTGGAAGGTCAAAGTTGATCACCACTGATACTTGTTCAACATCAATACCTGTGGATGGACAGCTTGGTTGCAGAATGGTTGCAGAATGTGCACACAGATAAGATTGAAACAAATACTTCAACTTTGGGTTACAATAGCAACTCTATATTCTCTCAAGGCTGTAAAATACAGGTTTGCTTCTTATTAGATGTATATAAGATGTTATAGTGCACTTACCTCTTGCACAGACATTAGTAGTGATGAGAACTTTCTCCTTTCCATCTCTAAAACGTTCAATAACTGCAGCTCTCTGCTCGACTACCATTTCCCCACTGAGGAGCGCCCACCTGGTGGCCCTCTTTAGACAGCTGGCCGGCAAGCCAATTGGCTGTTTTCCGAGTCTGAGAAAAGAGAAACATGAGATGACTAACTGATAGAGATGCCAACATGCAGATATCAACCAGAGGCAAAACAGACTCACGTGACAGAAGATCATAGCTTGTGCGATTGTGATCGCTCCGTAGATGTTACAGAGTGCGTTGAACTTGTCCTCCTTGCTGTTGCAGAGCACGTAGTACTGCTTGATAGTGTCCAGGGTCTCCTCTTCACGTTTAAGCTTGATGATGTTGGGATCTGGCACGACCCGCTCGGCAAACTTCCAGACGGAGTCCTCAAAGGTGGCAGAGAAAAGTAACATCTGGCAGCCTTTGGGCAGCATTCTGTCAGAGATGGGAAATAGAAACCATTTATACTCGATCAAGCTAAACCATGCTGCATTTTCAGTTTAAAGTTACTTTTTTTCTATTTAAAAAGAAATTGTAAAATAATGTCAATGCACAAAAAGCCAGACATCAGTATATCTGAAAGACAATGTGTTGGGATTTTTGTGAAAATATGCAAAACGATTAATGGAAAATAAGGATATCAATAAATGTAATCTTTGTGTTCATATAAAAGACAACAACATTTAAACCAATAAAAGCTCTGATTTAATAACTAATTTAGCCTAATTAAATTCCTTGTAATTAAAAAAAGTTGTCGTGTAAAAAAGAAAATTATTAATATTTTCTTTACACCTTGGAAACAGAAGCATACACAGAATCACTTTTTTTTATCTTTTAATAATGACTTTTCATGATTTTATATATAAAAATACTTTTACGAATTTTAGTATTGGAACAACGAAAAAACTGGAATATTTATAAATTTTTTAAAGTAACTTTCACTCACAATTCAGACCTTTTTTTTGTCTTTATGCATATTCATCTCTAAAAAAGGTCTTTTCAAGTTGTTGTATGTATGAAATGCATTTTTAATAATACTAAATAATGTATAAGATCCAGATTAAAATAAAATAAAATATTATTATAAATCAAAATCATAAAGGATGATATAATCAGCAGTCTGTCTTTGTGTACTTTGTGTCTGAGTTGACCTCTGAATGCGGATGCTCTGGTCCTGGTGTCCCTGTGTGGCGATCATCACATCAGCCTCGTCCAGAACAAAAACTTTGATCTTTTTCGGGTCAATGAACTTCAGCTTAACGCACCAGTCCAGAACCGTCCCAGGTGTGCCGATGACGATCTGCTCCTTGACCTTAACGCCACGATCCACTGACAGAGGACACAGCAGCTATCACGCATGTAAATCTGCTTTACACATGAGAAGAACCCGAGGTGTCATTTAACCACTTACTCTTGTGTCCACGAACAGCATATGCCAGTTTGACTTCCGAATAGAACTTGCCCATCTGTTCGATGACTTTACCCGTCTGCAGAGCCAGCTCATATGTGGGAGAAATGCACAAACACTGCAACACAGACACAGAGCAGACACCAAAGAATTACCAACATTTATGTTGTTGCAGTTCACACTCAAATGAAAACTCGCCCTTGTGACTCTAATGAGTTCATGCAAGAAGATATTTTTGGCAGATTTTGTTTTGTGTACCATGAAAAAGACACGAGGCTGAGTAAATGTAGAAATATACGATGCTGAGTAAAAGGCAGAATTTTTTTTTCTGCAACAAAATAAATAGTTAATTGCAATTTTTTATCTCACAATTCAGACTTTTTTTCCTCAGAATTGAAGCTAAAGTCTTAAAATTGACCCGTGTCTGCAGTGTCTTACCTTAACTCAGAATGAAAGGGGACATTAGAGCAAATCTTCAGACTCAAATCTCACTCACCTGAGGCCATTTTAAGCTTGGGTCCACATGACTGAGCATGGCCAGCACGAAGGCAGCGGTTTTACCAGTGCCAGACTGAGACTGAGCGATCAGATTCTGAGGTCTGCGAGTGAAGGAAACACATACAGTCAGGGAAATATATGAGTGTATTAAAACTCAATTCACACGTACATGAATGAATAATAATTCCAGTTGCATATGATAAGGGTTTTGAGCCAAAGGGGCTCAAGTGCAATTCACTTTTCTTTCCAAACTCTCAATATGACCTCTGTATTCAATTAAAATAACATTTAAAATATATAGACTTACGGTTCGGCGAGCATCATGGGAAGGGCATTCTCTTGGATTTTAGAAGGTCTGTTAAAGCCCATTTCATAGACGCCTTTGAGCAACTGAGGTTTCCTGAGTTACACACATATAACAATTAATACAATTTTCATATGCAAGCTATCTGAGAGATGTAAGAGCTTCCAAATATAGTGCATGGTCTTTCTCAGATTCATTTCTCCAAAATATTGAACAGACAGTTAGAAGTAATTGTTCTGAATTTTAGCGTTCCAAAGTTTGGGGTTGACAGAAAATACAAATAAATCTCGCAAATTATTATTTCAATTTAAATTGGGTTTTCTGTTTGAATATATTTGAAAAATGCAATTTATTCCTGTGATGCAAACTGTATTTTCAGCATCATTCCTTCAGAAATCATTCTAATATGCTGATTTGCTGCTCACTAAAAACATTTATTATTATTAGCCATGTTGAAAACAGTTGTGCTGCTTAATAATTTGGTGAAAAATTGACCTCAGACCTCTGTAAATTCACAGCGTTTTCCTCGGATATCGTTGTTTTAACACTTATATGAAGTACTCACAGTCTCAGCTCCTCGAAGGTCTTGACTGAATACAGTGGTGAGTTTGGGTCCCTCTGAAGAACCTCCACTTGGTTGGTGTTGTTGACCACATTGCTTCTTATCAGCTTGTTTAGGAGAGACTGTGTGGCTCTGTCCTCTAAACAGTAGATTGGGAAAGACACAGGCTACTATGATGCTCTTTTACACTTAATCCCTAAAGTTTAGGTGTCATCTGAATAAGTAACTCAAAATTCAACCACACTTTTTAGACTAAATAAGTACTTAGTTACAGCAGCTTTGATTCAAAATCACTCACACAAATCTACTACACAAAACACTAAAGATTTGCATTAAGCAAATAAATTGGCTCAGTTTTAAATCTATGCTGACTGTAAATTCAGACTCTAGTTTAAAATTGAACCTTTTTCTTCTTCATCGGATTTGTCACCGTCACCTACGGTACAGGAGAGAGAGAAAAATAGATGATGCATAAGAAAATGCGAAGACATATTCTCATGCAATTATGGTTAAGTTTTGTAAAAACAAATAATAGTAAAAAAAAAATAGTACACACAAACAGTCATCATTTACTCATTATCATGTCGTTCCAAATGTGTATGACTTTGTTTCTTAAATGAACACACAAAAAAAGGACTGGTTGTTTCTTCCATCTAGAACCATATAAATGCAGGGTTGTTATGACATGATTTTGGTCTGTTCCTCACAAAGTTTTTGCATGACTTGAAAAGACTCTTATAATGACACTTTATAATACTACTTATGCATCATTTTCGAAGATTGAAAGCTCCAGTTCCCATTTTACTGTAACTGTACGGACCAAAAAAAAAAACCTACACTTTTCTAAGTTTCTTATTTTGTGTTCGACAGAAGTCACACAGATTTGGAACTACATAACATTAAATTATGGGTGAGCCATTGCTTTAATGCAATATGATAATGTAACGTTACCATCATTCTGGTGTATATTTGCATCTCCCGCTTCCTTAATCCTCAATTTCCCAACCTGTTTTCAAAGAGAATTTACAGTTTTAATAGATTTAAATGCAATGCATAGAGTCAATATCCAGTAACGAACATTCACAAATAAAGTGTGTGTCAATAGTAACGTCTTAAACTGAAAAAAGTCAATGTTTAAATGAAGCAGATATGTTTGCCGTTTGCTAAAACTGATCTTAATTTAAAATCTAGTACAGGACGTGTCTTAAAACTTAGTTAAAAACATTTTGATGTCCAAAAACTTGTTTCAACGTTTCAAACACTTTGACATTCAAAAATGCTGTCTATGTAGTCAGCTCACTAGGGTTGATTTGAGACGCAGGCAGCCAGCGGCTGACTCAACAAGTGCGCTAATCCGTTACAACACAATTAAACCACATTTTCACTCACAGACTTGACTGTAGACTCTTGTTCGTCCACACATAGAGCCCACGAGTCGGTTGACATGGCTTCAGTCGTAGATGTGTGAACTATTAAGCTGTCTTCTTGATAAGTTTTCAGACGGGCTGGCCACTTCACTCGAATTAGCTTCGCGAGAACGCGCAAACTGACAGCGAGCGCGCGTCAGGAACGCTGTCCGGCCGGAAGTTAGCACAGGACACTCAGTTCCAGTTTTCAATTTAATGTAAGTATTTGGGTTTTAGTTAATTAAACTAAATTATATGTTTTGTGTGTGTGTGTGTGTGTGTGTGTGTGTGTGTGTGTGAATTCAGTGCAACAAATTGAAATTCCAGTATCATCATATTTTATGTAATTGTTTAAAAAAATAAAACCAGAACTAACTGCACATGTTGTAAATTATATAAATTTATAAAATTAATTAATTGCAATAATTGTTGGCAAATGTTTAGACATTGTTTACATTTATAGTTTTACCAAAAAATGGTTGCATTGTGATGGTTCCATATCTCATTTAGTGTGACAACATGCTCCATATGTGTAAACAACAGTATCTTTTCTCAGTGCAATAATGGGAAAACTGTTGAAAATTAGATTTTTTTTTAAAATACAGTACACATGAGAAATATTCATTGTAGTAAAAAAAGAAACAAAATTACAGCTTGCCCAATCTCCCCTGAATTTTATCACTTTTACTTTAAAAATCTATTTAAATGAAATAAATAAAATGAAAAAAATAAAATTAAGGATCCTAAAGAAGACCTAGAGAAAAATAATATAAAATCACTTTAACACAACACATAGTAGTAATATGGTATTTCGGAAGAGGTAGTACATGCAGGAAAGAGGAAAGAAATAAACATAATGACCCTATGTGTTTTGGCTACACATTTCTTGATACCTCCATACTTGAATACCTTCATTGCATCATATAGGAAACCAGTTGATGTAACCATGGTAATGACGTCTCATGTTTGTTTTTGTCTGTGGTTACTATGCTCTTAATAGAAATAGCAATGTTAAGCTATGGTTTCTGTATAAGAATATATAACGCTAACAGAATTTTTCATTAAAATAGTTTTGACCTAATTAAAAACCAGTATGATGCTTTAACCCTGTGTTAAGGAGACATGTGCTGTTGGTACATTTCTTAATTTAGAAGATGATTTATTCAAAGCAATTGATTAATGCAACAAAGAGATGTATCCTGTTTGGACCATGTTTGTTCTCATAACCCTAAGAAAGTCATAATGCTACAACTTGACACCTGTGTTGAATGATAGATTTAAAAAGTGCTTATGGTCATTTTTTCTGTCATGCAATCTTGGATTTATCTCAAAAGTCTATTTTGCATCACAGCCTAGATGGTTTTATAAATTTTCTTTGCTCTATTTCTCATTTCAGTTTTTCAACATAATTGTGAATTGAATGAAAAGAATCTTAAAGACTTTGTAGCTGATATTTATGACTTCCAGTCATTGCTTTTGGAAGTTTAATTTGATATATATTCTCCTTTATTGCAGATGAAATAATCAGCAACTGCTGCAGCCCTCAGTAAATCCCAGCAGATGAGATAAGAGACATTCACCGAGAGCGAGCGAGCAAGAGGGAAAGAGAGACAGTAAATAGCACATGTTAATTTAATTGAGAAACAGAAGCTGAGGTTTAAGCCAAGGCAGCACATCACTAAACACACACACACACACACACTTTCTCCAACCAACCTGTTGTCTTTTAAAAAGCCCTAGAGGCTCCATATTGATTGTCATGGTTACATCCTCTGCAAAACCAGATTAATCACACACGCCACGGCCATTAAATGCATTCAGAAAATATAAATAAAAGCATTCCTGTCCTATTGAAATCAAGATAGTGAGCTTAGCAGTCACTCGAGGGAAAACATGAATGATGGGAAGACAAGCATGGTGGATAAAGGTTAAAGAAAAGGACTTGAGACCAAAATTCTCAATCTGAATCCTTTGCATGATCTATAATCTCTCACCCTCTCTTTGTTCCCCCCATGCATGGTGTTGCATTTCGGCCAGTGGCACCCCTGGCTGTCAAATAGGATACATGAATGGGCTCTCGTCACTGATTACGGAGAGACAGAGAGGTGGGGGAGTGGGTAGGTGGGTGGTACAGATGCTGAGGGGAGAACTGAGCATTGGCAGGGGGCTGGTGGGGTTCGTGTTCATCTGTTGCACCAGACAAGCTCTCGTTTCATAACCACATGTTGCTGCGCTGATTGACTGCATTAACGTTCCTCCAGCTGCTTCTATATCTGTCGTTCTCTCTCTCACTGCTCTACCTCCCTCCCATTCTTGGTTGTGCTCAGTTGTTGTGTCCATCTCCAAGAGGCAGAGAGCTTTCCAGAGTTGCAGCCTGATGATATTTTGGATCTCACTAAATCAGACGCCTAGAGAGAATTGCGAGCGCTGCAGATGTGAGGTAAGAGTTCTGCTTTGAGAAAAGTGCATGAGGAAATAAAGTCAAAGGATTGAGAGGAAATATTTTGTTTTAGATTCAAGGTGAATTTGGGAAGTGTTTCCAGATCACCAAAGAGGGATTTCCATAAGTGATGCATCTGTAGTCAGTTTGGTGGAGATGCGGGATCAACAGGTGGTTGTTTCTGTGCCGTGTCTCCCACAGTGTGTGTGGTGGCAGCCGTGTAGTGTGTGGTGTGGGTGATTTGACTGTGTCTTTGGGAGTGACTTCACACTCTGTTGCTCCGGGGAGAGGATGGATGGATGGATGGATGGGAGGCTGGGGTTGATTATTGTGTTCATCTCATTTGTGGTCCCCTAGGATAGAATATGAAATATGAAAATGAAAGAAGAATATGAAAGAAGACCACAATTACAATTTTATTCCTTGCTGAGGACAAACAAAATCATATTGTTGTTAAGAATGAAATAGATTTTGACCTTTACTGGCACCTTCAGCTCTGCCGGTGTCATTTAAAATATTAAAACGATAAACTGTGCAGTTTTGACATCATTGTTTACCTACATTACTTCATTGTATGTACTTAATGTTTATTTAGCAGCAAACTGGCATATTAGAATGATTTCTGAAGGATACACACAACTGGAGTAATGGCTGCTGAAAATTCAGCTTTGCATCACAGGAATAAATTACATTCTTATAGAAAACACTTCTTTTAAATTAAAAGAACATTTCACAATTTTGATCAAATAAATACAACCTTGGTGAACATATTAGTTTATTATTTTTGAGTTTTTTTCCCCATTGGTTGTCTACATGACTTCAGTATATGTTATACATGTTTATTAAACGGCGAATCAGCTTACTAGAATGATTTCTGAATGATCATGTGACTCTGAAGACTGGAGTAATGGCTGCTGAAAATTCAGCTTTGCATCACAGGAATAAATTGCATTTTAAAACGTATTACAATGAAAAACAGTTATTCTAAATTAAAATGATATGTCACATTTTTGATCAAATACTCGTAGCCTAGGTGAGCATAAGAAACTTTCAATAAGGTTTTAATATAATTGGTTAACTGCATGAGTTCAGGATGTGTTATGTCATGTTTAAAGATGATACTGACACCTTTGCTTTGTGCTGAAAAGTCTGCTCCTCTCAGGACACATGATGGCAGTGTTTGACCGGTTTGCTGTGTGTGATGGGAGGGAAATCTATTGCACTCATCTGTCCACTCTCATCCCATCACGCGGCACCGTGCCAAACCCTAATCTATTAAAGAGGGGGTGGTGTTCCTCTGTGTCTGAGAGAGTAATGGCCATGTGGACACCTTGATGAAAGTGTCTGTTTCTGTCCTGTGATAAAGAGGATCTGTTTAATCTCAAACATATATGTCCTCTGAGAACAGTTACTCATAAATCTCGGCCAGATTGGCTGAGAATCAAGTCCAATTTCCAAAACACTGTCCCACTGTGGAAGTCCAACATGTCGTCTGATGAAAATCAGAGGATTGATATCTGCCGTGAGCTGCATGATAATGCAGTTTGCATGTTCTTTTCTTCTTTTTTTTTTTTTATCTTGGATATTACTCAGAGACTTAATGGAGTTCTCGGTTGTGTTTGTCTGATTAATAGCAAATAGATGGGAAACATATTACAGGTGTTCTTTCATTAGACAAAATAAACAGTGACATATGAATAGCATCAATAATCAACTGATATGGGCATTTCAATGCCTGATGCCATTTTTTAAGTGGCTGACAGCTGATATAATGTTTTTACATTATAATTAATTCAAATGAGATGGCAAAATAATATAAAGTACATTAATGTTAAACAACGCTTATAAGAACACAAATTGTTTCTTGAGCATCAAATCAGCATATTAATGATTTCTGAAGAGTGGCTGCTGAAAAATCAGCTTTGCATCACAGGAATACTTTTTTGTAAAATTAAATCAGAGCAGCCTTATTGAGTATAAGAAACGTATTACAAAATTATAAATCTTTTATTCTTATAGTGTATAATATTACTATATCATAAGGTAATATTTTCTATTACTCTACAGTATAACTCAGGTAATTCGGCTGTTGAATGACTTTAGGAAAATAATAAAATCTCAGTTTTTTGTAAACCTAAGCAGTGTGAGGCATTTTTTAGATCTTTTACAAAACTCTTTTGTGGTTTTTCAGACAAAACCGAGAAGCAGGTTTCACAGAAGTCTTTTATTGTCATTGCTGTTTAGGAGAAACAGTTGCAATACTTTATATATACGTCATAAAATTGTATTGTTCGGAAGGTCACTTTTCAAACCTCAGGAAACTTAATGGGGTTTTCAGTTATGATTTACTGCATTTGTCAACATCTTAGATATGCCTTCTTATGTCTTAGTAGAAATAAAAAGATACAAACAAGACAATTGTTAACATGAGTACAGAGTTATGAAACAAATGTGGATAAAAACTCATACTGAGCTAAAGAGATCTGGCATTTTGGCAAACCTGAGCAAAGTTTAAGAAATTCAGAGAGATCAATTCTGAAATGCTAGCACGTCCTGATTTTGCTGAGTTAGATGTGTTCCTAGGTCAACATATTTTGTTGACCCTGGAACAACATTTTACTCCAAAAATATATTCTTGACCTTATCCCTACACCTAAACCTAACCCTAACCATGAGTAATCCCTAAAATCAGAGGAAATGATAGATGAATGACACTGGTGTACAAGCACCAAACAGTGATTTTAAGCATAAACTTCACAAAACCTATAAACTGGTTCTTCAAATCTGATTGGTTTATCACAATGTTGTTCCAGGAACATGTCTCACTTGGTAAAATCAGGTTTTGCGAAATGCTAGACTCAGAGCACTGGTGTCTTTTTCTAAGGAGAGAAATATGTGACGCATTAGATTTTCATTTCAATTCCATTACTGTCCAAGATAATCAATTGAAAAGTTGAAGAGATTTCATTTGTGCTCTGCAAAATCAGTTAATTTGAGTATTACATCATGATAATAGCTTTTTCTGGAAGAATCATTAATGGAACTGAGAGACACAGATGCTGATCTGTATCATAAAACTGTTCTGGTTTTGTATTCCTGTGGTCTGAAGTTCTGTGCGCTGAGCTCAGATAAAAACTGACTGGTCATGACATCAGCACTGCATCTGTTAGCGCCCATGGCTTGTTTGATGTGCCAGAGGTTTCTGTTCCCTTTGATGTTGCTGGAGCAGACCTGTGGGGGAGGGGGAGGGGTGTTGGACCAATCCGAGGTCTTCATTTGGACACCAGAGTGACATCAGGATAATGCTGTTGTCTCCTCTTAATTAATGCGACAGGCATAAGGGCAGTGATGAGTTATGATGTACGATGTCTGTGAATATAAATGAGTTGTTAATATGTGAGTGGAGCTACATCGGGCACAGAAACACCGGAAACTTAAGCCGCACTTCAAATTTGTGAATGTCACTGCATTAGAAATGAAATGACAAACCAGGTGGCATTTATTTGAAGGACAGATTTGCACAAACACACTTTTTGTGCACAAACACACACAGTTTGTATATGGTTGTACATGATAAAACAATAGAGATACTGTTCTAAATGAGATTTTGACCATTTTTTATTGGTCAAACCTTAGCTGAACATGTCCAAAGTTTATGTGATAAATTACACGTGTGGTTATGTCTGTCTTAATTTATTTATTATTATTACTTTTTTTTATAAACATCCTTAAAATAAGATCAATTTAACTTGAGAAACAAAATATCATAAGATACTGCATGTGACTTGTTTTCAGAGAATATATTGTTTTTTTCATTAGAGATTTTTTTTAAACTAACACCACAAAATTCGGTTAGATTCATGCTTAAACAAGAAAAGCAGTATAAAATGATAACAATAATAGGTCTTTTATGCATGTTTTTATGCCATTGTAATCTGGACATTGTTCACAATGTATATGAATGTCAATAAATAAACAAACATGGTTAAGAAGTAAACTGTATGAGTTTATTATGTTTATTTATTTATTTGTTTACATCCTGCAATATATGTCTTGTTTTATTGCTTAAAATGAGAGAACACAATGAATAATAATAATAATAATAATAATAATAATAATAATAATAATAATAATAATAATTCCTTTAGATATTTTATCTGGATATTTATAAACTGTTCACAAAAATAAATGAGTGTCCAAAACTATAAATAAATGTAGATAGGCCCTTAAGAGGTATTTATTTGTTTATTTATTTATTGGCATTCTGCAGAGTTATACTATAATACATGGTATCAATGTTATCTAGGGTTTTTAGGGAAACATCCCCTCTCACTTGGACTGGACAGAACCACCATCATGCCGGGCCTGATCAACAAAAGCAAATGGAGTGCTCTGCCTCTCAGCATCTCAGACATCACTTCCTGTGTCAGGGGTTACACCCTGGCAATGACAGCCTCCTTGACCTATGAAAACATCGAAGATCACCCTATTGAGGGTGAGTATGCTGTCTAATAGGCGCATTACTTCAGATTTTTCTGAAATGATGTTAAGTCGTTAATGGCTCTTTCTATTCTATCTTCTGTCACATAATAAAAAGATGTAGGTCTAAAATTAAGATTTATGTCATTTACATCCATTTGGGTTACACAGTTTTCCAATTGTTAAACATTATGTGATGCATATTTGTCAGTCATAAACAATAACCAGATTTATACTGTATATTTAGCATTATTAAAATGTCTTTTACATTTTAACTAGTTGATTATTACATTTTCTATAGCTAGCCATACAGTTTTTAACAATTGTTTTCACAAGGAACAGATTAATAGATGCAAATAGTTAATAAACTAAGCCACGGCTGTCAAATACGCATTACATGAAGTTTATGAGTTTATGTTAAAACTTTAATCCAAGTGCATAAAAATGTTGCAGTTCAGATACAGAAATCTTAAATTTAGACCAAAATATTTTTGGGGGGTATAGTATTGATTGAATCTAAACTTCAGCATTAGCCCTTGCCACTATGTCATTGAATCCACCAATTAAATATAATCTTAAAAGTAGAGGTGCTCCGATCACTATCGGCCGATCGTTAATGCGCATTTCGTCAGTAAAGCCGGTTTTCTAATCAGCGGTTAATTCCATCAGGTGCGTGATTTCACATAGAGCAGCTGTTACTACAAAGAGCCGTTGTTAATAGAGAAGATGCGCAAATCACGTTAATTTTCAGCGTTTATTGGCCCATCTTCTCAGTTAACAACGGCTCTGTGTAGTAACAGCTGCTCTATGTGAAATCACGCACCTGATGCAATTAACCGCTGATTAGAGAACCGGCTTTACTGAGGAGATACGCATTAACGATTGGCCGATAGTGATCGGAGCACCTCTACTTAAAAGATGCTACATCATTAGGCCCAGTACATATCTTTTTTTTGTAGATTTGTCATAAAATATTGATTTTGTCCAAAAGCACTTTCCTCTTCAGCTTTTGACAAAAACCACAATTGTGGTTCTTATCCTCAAAAGCAATTTGGGATGCAATGCATCAAACCCTTTGTAATCACAGCAATACTTCAAAATAATGCGAATGAAAGAGAAACACTTTCTTTTGCCAAATTTGTGTGAAGTCTAGAAATGTCACCGGAAGATTGCTGCTCAATGGTCTCCGGTGTCGTATCGACTCCTCCAAATTGGATTCTGCATTGGTCAATGCTGAAAGCACTAAAACGAAGGATTTAATTTCTGTCAAGTGCGAAATTAGCTTTGTGGAAAGATCACCTATCGCTATTGTGTTTGCCTGTAATCCTGTGATTCATGCAGGAATCTTTCTATACCCTCTGGATGAAGGCAGCGTGGTGGTTGGGTTCGAAGCGATGATTGGCAGTCAGATAATAACCGTGCAGGTCAAAGATAAAACGAAAATCGATGACTGTTGCTTTGATTGCTGCAATGCCAATGGAACCCCACAGAGCGGAGGTGGTAAGCTTTTATGCTCATTTATAACGCTCATCAAAGATCTTACTTAACTAATCCCTGAATCAGAGCTTAAGCGTAAGGCCTGTCATGGTGTCTGTTGAATCCAATTAAAAAATAGTTTAACCATAAATGTAAATTTGCTGAAAAATTACTTACCCTCACCATCCAAGAGTTTGTTTCTTCATCAGAACAGATTTGGAGAAATGTAGCATTACATCGTTTGCTCTCCAATGGATGTTCTGCAGTGAATGGGTGCCGTCAGAATGAGAGTCCAAACAGCTGATAAAAAAAATCTCAATAATCCACATGACTCAAGTCCATCAATAAGTGTTGTGAAGTGAAAAGTTGCGTGTTTGTAAGAAACAAATTCATTTAAATCATTGCCTCTGCTAAATTAAAAGCCGTCTACCCATCTGAATCAGAACAGAAACATACATAAACATGACATAAATCAAGCAAACTTTAGAAGCAAAAGCTTCACTTTTAACTTCACAAGATGTTAATGGATGGACTGGACATGTGTGTATTACTTGGATTATTGTGATGTTTTTATCCGCTGTTTAGACTCTCATTCTGACGGCACCCATTCACTGCAGAACATCCATTGGAGAGCAAACAATGTAATGCTACATTTCTCCAAATCTGTTCTGATGAAGAAACAATTCTGATGGCATCCAGTCACTGCATTGGCGAGCAAGTTATGAAATACTACATTTCTCCAAATCGAAGAAACAGACGAAGAAACAAACTCATCTACATGTTGGTAAATGTTACACAAATGTACATTTTTGGGTGAACTATTCCTTTAACACATCTTATTAAGTTTTTTTGTTGTTGTTGTTGAAGTTGACTTTCAGAGGCTTAACTGATGATTTCTCTTGCTGCAGGGCATATTGTTTTGGATGAGGATCAGGAGAGGACAGTGCTGGTGGTCAGTCTGGGGGTCATTCCCCCTCTGGAGACCATTAATATACTGGTCAGCACCTCCTCTGAGCTCCGCACACTCCCTAACGGGGGAATTCGGGTGACCTCACCACCCGTCTGCTCTCCAAGAGTCCAGCGTTCTGTCAAAGAGGAGCAGGCATTTTCACCCAGCACTGCTAGGAGGTGTGTGTGATTCATTAATGTTATTATAGTATTTACACAGAAACACTGTATTTCTAATCTTCTAACATTCTGGTGTCTGTTCTAAAACTCTCTAAAACATACAGGACAACCAGTGTAACCTGCTCCTTTCATTAATCAAAAACATACTGATTGGTTGTTCATATAACATGCAAGATTAAGAAATTTCTGACATTGTTCTGATATTTGCATATGAACTGCGTCTTCCTTCCTGCATTTATTTGCATACAGAATTTTACTGCCATCTGTTTAACCTGGTAGCTTTCAGCTTACAAGATATTGTCCCACATGTGTTCATCAAGCAAAATGTACAACATGGGAATTGGAAATTAAACAACATCAGACCCCACCGACTTCATATCATATCAGTAAAAATGAAGTTTGACTCTCTACCTCCTGATTTGTCTCAGGAGGGATCAGCATCATTGTTCAGTGGGAACCCACGAGCAGACGGCCTCAGGTGTGTGTTTGTCTGCTCTTTTGAAGGAAGAGACCATCAACTCCATTGACTATGAGTTTAATTTCAATCTTGAGATCAGAGGACCGTATTTACTGGCAGGTCAGTTCCTCAATCCTCATGCGTGAGAACTTGAAAGAATTTAATATTATAACCCTGATCATGGGCTTTACTTCCAGAGAACACACAAATAAATATGAACGCATGTAAACGGTAATTATTTATTTGGATGAAAATGTCTTGCAAATGGATAAATGTCAAATATATAGAAGTCAAAGCTTCTTGCCTAAATTATGTTTGATATGTTAATAGTTTGAGGTGCTGACTTTTCATACTGAAAACAAGTATATGCACTGAAGGTTGCATTGGATAAAAGTGCCTGCCAAGTGCAAAATTTGCAAAATTCTGTATATGCTTGTTATTTTAGCTGGGACTCATACCCAAATGATGTTTAATGCGTTGATAGCTTGCTGTAATATGTTCATGTCCCTGCTGGAGTTGCAGAAGGATTTAGTCCTTAAATGTGGTCTAACGTCTGTTGCTCCTGCTTATTTTAGATGCTTTAGAAGTTTCTCTGTGCAGGTTTGGAAAGCCCCTCACATGCCATCCGTGCAGACGCTGACCCCTCGGCTCGCTCTGCCACCAGCATTGTGGTCACACTGGCAGACAACTACACCTATGACTGCCCTGTGGAGATACTGATCTACCCTAGTGGTGTGTAGCACACATAATTACAATAATTATACTGTTTATCATGATCTGAAAATGCTGCATGAAACAATGACGAGCCCGTTCTTTGTCGTGAATCAAAACATGCAGTTTGAGCCATGTACTGAGACTCCTCAACAAATGATTCTTATAAACTGGTTCTTTTTAGTGTTTTTAATCATAAATGTACAGCACAACCAATGAGGTCCAACTTCCGAACGAATTACTCTCATAAAATGGTTTAGTGAATCAGACATTGTGTAGTCGGATTCCTGAAGGAATGAGTGTTATAAACCTTTTTAAGTGAATCACAAACATACATCCTAGCTAGTGTAGTCCATTTCCTGATCAAATGACTCTTATGACACCATTATTTTTCAGTGAATCAATAACATAAAGCACAACCAGTGTAGTCCGACTCCCAAAGAATGATTCTTGTGAGATGGTTCTTTTAGTGAATCAGAAACATACAGCGCAACCAGTGTAGTCCAATTCCTGAGCAAATCAATCATTCCAATGTCATTCCAAACCCATAAAAGCTTAGTTTGTCTTTGGAACACAATTTTAGATATTTTGGATGAAAACCGGGAGGCTTGAGACCGTCCCATTGACTGCCAAGTAAGTTACACTGTCAAGGTCCAGAAAAGTATGAAAGACATTGTCAGAATAGTCCAGTGGGCATGGGGCTCGGCTGGATCCACATCTAGGGGGTGGAGTTTGGTATGTTTAGGGGCGGAGCTCTGGGAGATGGGTAGGTTTAGCAATCAGGGGGTGGAGACGGGTTGGTTTAGGAATATGTAAGGAGGGAGGAGTTGGATCTGGATCCAACCACACCCCCTGGATCGTGTGTTCTTCAGTGAGGACCATCTCGAATAGTCTGCCATCAGTGTTCAACCGTAATGTTATGAAGTGACGAGAATACTTTTTATAAGTGAGGAAAACAAAAATAATGACTTTATTCAACAATTCCTTTGTCAACAGTCTAAAAGTGCTGTTTCTATGTGTATTTACATTTAATCATTTAGCAGACACTTTTATCCAAAGCGACTTACAAATGAGAACAATAGAAGCAATCAGATCAACAAGACAACAACAACAGTATACAAGTGTCATGACAATAGTCTCAGTTAGTCTACAAAACACATAGCCAGGTTTTATATATATATATATATATATATATATATATATATATATATATATATATGTATATATATATATATTATATATATATATATAAGAATATGAAAGACAAGAAAAGAAAATGCTTTGATTTTTGATTTAGCTTTCATTTGAAAGAAAACAGCGCATCCTTGTGGTGTGGCTGATACAGAAGAGCATACTTAGAATACAAAAATTATTCTCATCGCTTCATAAGGCCTCCCGGTTTTCTTCAAAAAAGTTTGAATTATGTTCCGAAGACGAACTAAGCTTTTACTGGTTTGGAACCACATGGGGGTAAGTGATTGATGAAAAAAAAAATTCATTTTGGGGTGGAGTATCCCTTTAAATCAGAGTAGGTCTGACTGGTTGTTCATATGACATGCAGTAAATATGCAAAAATAAATAAATAATTAAACACGTATGTTTTCTTTGTGAATCTTCGCAACAATGCTGTTTTTGTCAAGCGATTTGGTCCCCACATGGACAGACAAAAAAGTTCACAGCCACTCTGACCCGTGCTAACTGGACAATAGAGTCGGCTTTTCAGAACAAGCCAGTGCTGATCTCTCCATGTGCCTGGAAGCTTGTTCAAACAAGAGGTGGTTTATTAAATCATAGGCTATTGAAACATCATTCCCGGGTCCACAGCCATATAACATCATTTCTCGCTCTACAAGCACTGTTTAGTTGAGCTCTATATTTCTTCAGCCACCCCATCATGCACCTCGACCTCCACCGGCGTCTGAGAGGCATAAATGAATCCCTCGATGCCTCATAAGCTGCCGCATAAGATTGCCTCACTATGCAGGTGACCCGAGGCCAGTATTGTGCAATTGAATTGATAAGGGAGCCGAGTCAAAGGGGCAAACGTTCAGCCGTATTGATGGTGCCAACGCACACTGTGTCTAATACAGCTGCTTTTTTGAAGAAATACCACCACTGTGGGAGTCCTTCATGTCTGGCAGTAATGCATCTCATTGTCTGCTGTCATAATTCACTGTTGTGCCTCCACATGGAGAGGTTTTAATGCTGCGCAGAGATAGTAATTCTTCTTTTCTTTGTGTAGAGCCCCATCTGCCACACGTTCTCATCGAAGACGGAGACATGACGCCGGAGGAATACGATGAGCATCTGAAAGGAAGGAGCGACTATATAAAGGCCACGAAGAAGGACTGCAGTAATGAAAAGACTGTGAGTGAGACGGTGAATGAGGGAATACAGAAAATAGACATAAATACAGATGGCGTGGGCTGGACAAGGATGAAAAATATCAAAACAAGTAGTACAACACTATGACGCTTTCGTCTTGTGCTACTTTTTCACACTACGTATTATTGGTCAAGTCTAGCAAAAATATTATTTTGCTGCCAGGATCATAAACTGCACAGAAAGTGGTGATTGTTTGAAATAATGTGACAATCAAGTGTGAAATCAATTTACTGAATTTGACTGGATGGAAATAATTCAATCACAGTTTTATACTTTATGCATCTAAAAGAACTGTGGTTTTCCTTGTTCTAAAAACTATGGTTGTCCCTTAACACTTTTAAGAACTTCTTGTAAGTGAACAAAATCATTTCATAAAAAACATTACTGATAACTTTAATGCATTCTTTTTTTATTTTTATATTTATAAATTTTACTGACCGCAAAGTTTTAAATGGTAGTTTATATATTCTTTCTGAACTTTTCCGTGCACTTCTTTGTCTGTGAATCCAGTCACTCTCTCAAATATTCAGGGTTTTTAACACTAAGCTGTTAGATTAAGCCTAATGACACTCATACTGAAAATCAAGTGTGAAATCAAATTTCGTAAAGTTACCTATTTAATGCAAAATCTGTTGCCTATTCTTGCTAATTGTCGCTTCAGGAGGTAGTTACATTAAGTAGGAATGTCTGCACAGATCCATGCTTCTTAGCAGCGCAAAGCTTCAATTGCATCTTTAAGTGAGTGCTTTTCCTCAACAGGAGGGAGAGAACATTCAGCCCTAAAATCATCTGCAGTGAAGAGATGTTTCTATGGAAACCATCAAAGGTCTTCGGCTGAGTCCATAGTGTTTCTACCTACCGTGTAGCGAAATAAGAGTTAACTTCACCTCCTTTGGGGTGTGTGCTCCTTTAATTAAATCTTTAGATCAGGAGAGGGGAATCTGTAAACCATTAAAGATTTTCTAAATGATGATCTTGGCTCATAGTATCACGTGCTTATGAACATCGAGCTCTATCAGTCATTTGCTGACTTGAGCAGAATGACACTGAATAACGGAAATGAAAATGATCATTTATGTGTTACTGAACACAAAAGGAGATTTGAATCTGAATTTGGAAAATAGAATAGAAAAGACAATATTTGTGCTCAGTTTTATACAAGACTGTTGATGTAAGACGTGTGTATGTAGAAGAAAGCTATTTCCAGCAGAGCGAGCCAGGGAGACAGCAGATTTCTGAGAAAAGTCATTTAATGTAGAGTGAGCTAACAAATTGAACCATGATGTAAAGTGGTTGAGAAACATCACTCATTTGAGATTCTTTCTTCAGAGCAGTTCACAGTAAGGCTAATTGGCGTCCCTCAGGTGAGCTTGAACTCTGTCAAGTGCACAGGATTTGAAACATTGCACACACACTTCCCATCTTACAACGAACTCTTACCCTTTCACTGAACAGTTTGCATCCACAACCTCCAGGTTATTATCATCCACATTCTTTGTGAAGGGTTTATTTCTTCTTTATTTATTTTCCTGTTCTTTCTTTCCTGGGTCATCTCAATAAAAGTTATATCTAAATGATAATTTTTGTACATATAAATTATGTTATTAATATATACAATACTAATATTTGGAGTGCATTTTTGAACAAATGTATATTTATAAATAAATATATAAATATATATATATATATATATATATATATATATATATATATATATATATATATATATATATATACATATATACACACATATACACACACACACCCACACACACACACAGTAATTTTTAGATATAAATAAAAACATAAAAGCTTTTACAAACACACGCACAAACATATACACAAATAAAATATACTTTATAAAGTTTATATTTATTATATATTTTATTAATATTTTTTTGCATATTATTATCTTTGTATACAGATTTTTTTTTATTGTGAGTATATAGTAATATGTAAAATAGGCCAAAATTTACTATTTTAGATTTTGACGATTTTGACGATTTTGACGATTCCATCAAATTGCCATCATATTCATTGCTATCTATAAAGTATACTGTTATAAAAAGTTATATATAATATCTTTCAGTTCTAAAAGTCATATTTGCTGTACTTTGTTATTTTAAATAAAATAAAAAACATCTCTTAATGTTCGGAAAAAATGCTTTATTTTCTTTATAAAAAAAAAAAAAAAAAAAAAAAAAAATATATATATATATTTTTTTTTTACGTGACATGTTTTTGTGAGATTCATCAGCAATTTTTTTATTATCACCTTCGGTAATGGCTCTTTCACTGGCTGATGTGTGGTGTGTAGGTGGACATCATTCGGAAGAGGCTCCATAAAGACATCCTCCACAACCCAGTGGTCATGCTGAACTTCTGCCCATACCTCAGCTCAACGACCTCTGACCTGCGGAGCATCCAGGGGGAATTCATCTTCCTCATTGACCGCAGTGGAAGCATGAGTGGGGTCAAAATCAATCGAGTTAAGGTAGGATGCTTGTGTTTCTGTGTTAAACTAAATCTGCCCCTCACTCCCAATGCTCATTAACTTTTGATGACATCCTAATTTATTCAGCAGTTTAAAACCCCAAAGTGCTTCAGTTGTGTTAATAACCGTTAATGGAAACAGGTTTTTATATACACACAGCAGTGCTTATTTAATGATGACACGGATTACCCATGTGTTTAGCGGTTTCAGTCCGATTGGATGGTTTTAAGAAGTTTATGGGGGTTGGGGAGTTCACCCAAAAAATCTCTTAAAATGTATTCACCCTCAGGTCATCCAAGATGTAGATGAGTTTGTTTCTTCATCAGATAAGATTTGGAGAAATATAGCATCACATCGCTTCTTTGCAGTGAATGGGTGCCGTAAGAACGAAAGTCTGAACAGCTGATAAAAACATCACAATAATCCACATGACTCTAGTCCAGCATTTAATGTCTTGTGAAAAGCTGTGTGTTTGTAAAAAACTAACTTTTAACTTTAAACTGATACCACTGGCTAAAATATGAGTCCTCTATCCACAATATTGATTCAGTGAAAAAAGGGTTTTATCTGAATCAGGAGAGAAAGATGCACAGATCAAGCACCGCTTACAAGTGAAAATACTCCTTAACAGATCTAAACAGTAGGCAGGGCAACATAGGCAATCTCTTTAATATTCACAAAATATTCATAATGATTTTGCTGAAGATCTCAAATTTAACAAGATTGTGAAGTTTAAGTAATTTTAATGCACTTTTTTCGTCCATTATGTTTTTAAACCATCATGTTTCAGAATACTTTATTGTTTTGTGTCTTGCAACGTTCTTGTTCTCACAATGTTGAGCGTTAAGACAGAGATGTTTTAATAGAGTCACTGAATTCAACTTCCTGAGTAACAAAATCATTTGAATATGTTCACTTAAGGTCCCACTTAAGGCTTTTGTATGGCTCGTTAAGATGAATAAAAAGTGTGAGAAACATGCCTTAATTTTTTACCTTTGCATAAACATTTTGAATCTTAACTGTTTATCGATCAAAAAGTCTGGTGTCAGTTAAAAATTTTTAGGAGGAAATTAATGCTTTGATACAAAAAGGATGCATTGATTTGTTTAAAAGTGACAGTACATACATTTATAATATTATATTTTTTATTTATTTCAAATAAATCCTGTTCTTTTGAACAGTATATTCATCAAACAATCCTAAAGTTTATTGAGCAGCAAATCATCATATTAGACTGATTTCTGAAGATCATGTGACACTGAAGACTGGAGGAATGATGCTGAAAATTCAGCTGCGCATCACAGAAATAAATTAGATTTTTAAATATATTCCAATGAATAGGCAACATTAATTTTACATTGTAATATTTCTAAAAAGTACTCTTTTTGCTGTATTTTTTGCTTGATTGCAACCTCAAAAAAATAAAATAAATAAAAATAAATAAATAAATAAATCCAAACTATTGAACTGTGTACACATTGAGATATTTAATTTCCTAAAAGCTGAAACAAACATGTAGTTAGTTTGTTTTAATCGTTTTTGCTACATTATTTTACTGACCATTATGTGGCTCTGTAGTTCTGGATCGAGCCAGAGCTTCTGAGCTGCCTGCTGAAGGGGTTTTGTGATGAAATAACCAGCTTGTTGCATTGAACAGCAGGTCCGATAATTGAACTAGGGAAGTCTCCATGCTGAGATTGGATATTTTGTGCGCTGTGAAAGAGCACGTGTGCACGTGTTCACTGTTGACGGGGGTCTGCAGCGTGACGGGTGAGCCAGCGATGTCTCACTGTGGTTTTGATTGAGGATGTTCCCCTTCTGACCACAGACATCAAACTGCTCCAATGTAAAGGCTCAGGTCACTCTAGCGGTAATATCCTTCCCAGAATATCCTTGACCGTGAAGAAGACTTGCTCCATGCTGAAATGTCATATAGCCATCATGATCCCTCCTGGGCTGGAGGAGGACATCAGTAGATGTGTCTAACAACACTGAAAGGAGCACTGAAAATATGTTCACCAAGAAGATAACATATTGGCTGAATGAACACCAAACAGAGACATTTTAAGAACTGTTATGGTCATTTCTGCTATGCATTTACCCAAAAATGAAAATATGCTGAACATGTACTCACCTTTAGCCCATTCTAGATGTTTGTTTCTTCATCTGAACAGATTTGGAGAAATGCAGCATTACATCACTTGTCCACTAATGGATGCTCTGCAGTGAATGGGTGCCGTCAGAGTGAGAGTCCAAACAGCTGATTAAAAACATCACAATAATCCACACAACTCCAGTCAATCAGTTTAACTCTTAAAGGAAAAAAACTTAAAGGAATTTTAACTTTAAACTGTCACTTCTGGACAAAATATGAATCCATAATCTATAATAACGCTTCCTCCAGTGAGTGAGTAAAATTTCAGTAAATTTTCATTTTCGTGTGAACTTTCCTTTAAATCATTATTTAGTGTGCAGACCTCAAGAACTGAATCAGTGCAACCCGTGAATGAATCATTCAGATACATTTGGTGACCTGGATCAGCTGATTCATCGACTATATTAGACTCAAAAGACATAACTCTCACAAAAACTTTTTCAGTAAATTATTTTTGAGTCTGTTTGAAGCTCAAAACACATTATTCTTTGTAATTGCATGGGGAAAATTATTATTATATTTTTTTCTTCAAATTTTCTTCCACAGAAAAACAAACAAAAACAATGTTTTTTTATATTAATTGTTGGTTGAACTATGCTTTTAATAAGTATCTTTTCTCATTATGGGTCAAGTTCTGTTTAAATTTGTGAGGAAGTGTTTGGTGAAGATAACTTTTTTTTTTTGGTTGTTGTTTTGTTTATTATTTTTTTTTTTTTACAAAACAAGTGATTAGTTTCTTAATTAATTCATACCATATCATTGTAAAAAAATAATAATAAACAAAACAACAACAACAACAAAAAACCTGTGAAATTGCTATAACTCTTCTTTATATTTCATTTCTATTTACAAACTCAATTATAACCTCATGCTAATTACTCGCCGCTGTACCTGCTGTGTATCTGTCGAGACGCAGCATTATTAATGATATCTCTACTATAGATGATGTCTGACCAGTATAATTGTGGTGCTAATGTCTCCCAGGTCTGTTATCAAAGATTGTTGGTTCAATCCAAGCCAGGATGACACAGTTGAAATGCCATTAGCGATCGACCACTAATCCAAACATTTGGGGAACCATGTCACCCTCAGTGTCTATAATGGTTATGACATTTAACCCTGTTATTAGGTTAATGAGAGTTGCTTTACATAAGAAGCATTGTTAAATGGCAAATGACTGTAATCTTTGTTAATGCCTGTAATATGTTATTAAAGCACTAAGAGTGTATCAAATGCAATGAATGATATCATCTCGGTGTGAACCATTACCGTATTTTTCGGACTATAAGTCGCACCTGAGTATAAGTCGCACCAGTCCAAAAATACGTCATGAGGAAAAAAAACATATATAAATCGCACTGGACTATAAGTCGCATTTGTTTAGAACCAAGAACCAAGAGAAAACATTACCGTCTCCAGCCGCTGCTCGAGCGCCCTTTCGCGGCTGGAGACTGTAATGTTGTCTCTTGGTTCATTTCTCTCGGTTCATGTCAATTTAATTTTGATAAATAAGTCGCACCTAACTATAAGTCGCAGGACCAGCCAAACTATGAAGAAAGTGCGACTTATAGTCGGGAAAATACGGTATATATAAGCAACTATATAAACCCTAAATATAAACACATGAACTGTCAGGGTTTGCAAGGGAGGAACTCAAGTGCAGACAGGATTCAACACAAAAGGGTTTATTAAATACAAAAAGGGAAAACAAAAACCCACGAGGGGGAAAACAAGGGCTAGGGTAAGGACTAAATAACCAAACAAGACAGGGCTGACCAGATAAAGACACTAAACACTAACTATAAACAAACACTCACAGAAATACAAAACACTTCTTCAGGAACAGGTACAATCACGAATAATGAACACAATGAACCGACGCAAGACAGAGCACACTAGGAGATCTAAATAGGTGGAACAATCAAGACACGACAGGTGGCACAGATGGGACAATCAAGACACGACTAGGTTAACAAGGGGGGCGGGGCAAGGGAACGAGACAACACAAGCACATGGCCCAAAAACAAGGCCATGCGCTTGTACACAAAACAAGGGTCTGTCATGATCCTGCCTCAAGACTAGGAAAAATCAAGGACACGAGGGCAGGATCATGACAGAACCCCTCCCTTAAGGAGCGGCTTCCAGACGCTCCTCAAGGGAACATCAAACACGGGACATCACTGACATGACAGACTGGGACACAGACACAAACCAACAAGACATGACTAATAATAACAAAGGCAAACATGAAAACACAATGGCAGGGTTAGGGTGACATAACAAAAAAAACAAACAGGGAAGGGGAGGGGGCGGGACCACAAAGTTCATGGGGGACAGACCAGGGCGGGGGGGTGGGGTAGGAATCTTAGGAGGACAGGACGAAGGCTGACGACGGGGGGTACGGGCAGGTCTGGGTGGTGAGGGGCGGGGAGGGGTCTCAGGACAACTGACAGGGGACATGACAGGAGCAGACAAGGGACGCGGGGCAACACTTACGGGACGCGGGGCAAGACTTACAGGACGCGGGGAGACGACAGCTGGACACGGGGGAACAACATCTACTGGACACGGGGGAACAACATCTACTGGACACGGGGGGACAACATCTACTGGACACGGGGGGACCACATCTACTGGACACGGGGGGACCACATCTACTGGACACGGGGGGACCACATCTACTGGACACGGGGGGACCACAGGACACGGGGCCACATCAACAGGACACGGGGCCACATCAACAGGACACGGGGCCACATCAACAGGACACGGGGCCACATCAACAGGACACGGGGAGACAACGGCTGGACATTTGGGACTTCTGGGGACAGGGTCAGGGGACAAGACAGGACTGACGGGGATTTCTAAAATTTGGACAAGACGGGACAAATAATCAGAAAATGCTTTAGCAGCTAGGACAATTGGCATCTCCTTATGAGATGAAATGCACTGAACTAAAGTCTTTGCTGCAGAGTCGGCCGCGGCACTCTCCTGCGCTCTCACGACTGCCGACTTGCATACTGCCCTCTTCTTTGCCGGCTCGGGCACGCCAGCGCTCACCGCTGCTGACTCGGGCACGCTCACTGCTGCTGGCTCGGGCACGCCAGCGCTCTCCGCTGCTGGCTCGGACACGCTCACCGCTGCTGGCACGGGCACGCCAGCGCTCTCCGCTGCTGGCACGGGCACGCCTGCTCTCACCGCTGCTGGCACGGGCACGCCTGCTCTCACCGCTGCTGGCACGGGCACGCCAGCTCTCTCCGCTGCTGGCACGGGCACGCTCACCGCTGCTGGGTTGGGCACACCAGCGCTCACCGCTGCTGGCACGGGCACGCCAGCGCTCTCCGCTGCTGGCACGGGAGGAGACAGCGTCGCAGGACCGGCAGGCCCCTTCTTCTTCCTCTTCCTCCTTGGGCGCGGTACAGAGGCCACAGCTGGGTCAGAGGCGGGTTGGGGGAGTTTGGTCTCGGGCAGGGCAGTCTCGGACGCCGAAGACTCAGAAGTTGACTCCCATGAAAACCGTCTCCCTCGTTTCATGGGGAGACTGCTGGCTGTGGAGGGCACCTCAGGACTCTGGGAGGGGCTTGCCTGACCCCCCAGGGTTGCCACGGCCAGGACACGACCCTCCGGGATCGCCGGCAGCTGGGTAGGTGGGGACCTCTGGGGCTCCTCCTCTCGCCCGCTCGCTCCGGAACGACCTCCCCTGGTCCCCCGGAACACCACAAGGCGAGAGCCCTCAAAACAATCTCGCTGGCTGGCTGATGCCATCCAGCATTGCCTCCTGTCTGCTGAGTTCCTTGGTGGTCGGTTCATTCTGTCAGGGTTTGCAAGGGAGGAACTCAAGTGCAGACAGGATTCAACACAAAAGGGTTTATTAAATACAAAAAGGGAAAACAAAAACCCACGAGGGGGAAAACAAGGGCTAGGGTAAGGACTAAATAACCAAACAAGACAGGGCTGACCAGATAAAGACACTAAACACTAACTATAAACAAACACTCACAGAAATACAAAACACTTCTTCAGGAACAGGTACAATCACGAATAATGAACACAATGAACCGACGCAAGACAGAGCACACTAGGAGATCTAAATAGGGGGAACAATCAAGACACGACAGGTGGCACAGATGGGACAATCAAGACACGACTAGGTTAACAAGGGGGGCGGGGCAAGGGAACGAGACAACACAAGCACATGGCCCAAAAACAAGGCCATGCGCTTGTACACAAAACAAGGGTCTGTCATGATCCTGCCTCAAGACTAGGAAAAATCAAGGACACGAGGGCAGGATCATGACATGAACACTTAATATTTTTGTGGATGAGTAATGAAAAATACAGCTGTATTTAAATGTATATGCTTTTAAATTTTAATATATTTATAGATATTTATATAATATACCAATTTTTATTTTATTTTTATGAGTAATGCAGAATCATTTACGTTGACCTCTTCCTTTTTTTGTGCGTTCACAGGACGCAATGGTGGTGATTCTGAAAAGTCTTTTCCCAGCATGCTTATTCAACATAGTGGGCTTTGGATCTAAGTTCAAAACACTATTTGCCACCAGTCAGAGCTACAATGAGGTTAGTCACCCGCAGTCAGAGCCCACACTCACTGCCCTCATTAGATCAGCAGTTACTGTCCAGAGGATCAGTGCTTGTGTTTTCCAGTCGAAAAGCTCTGGGTTTATATAATGAACTTCCAGTCATGCAGCACATCATTTAAGCTTTTTTGAACTGAAAAAAAAAAACCAAAAAAAAAAACCTTTGTCAGTATTTTGTGTTGTTTTCCAGTACAAATATCTAAATATTCATGAATCAAAATATGTTTACTTGAAGACTATTTATTTCAAGTATTAAGTTTTGTTTTTGTAAAATGTAGCAAAATTAAGTGACTTAATGCTTAAAACAAGAAAATAAAATCTGCCGGTGGGATAAGAAAAATAAATTTAATAAGCAGCATGTTTATTTTTCTTAGTCTATTGGAAGATGTTTTTTCTTGTTTTAAAGGTGCTTTAGGGAACTTTTGTAAAAAAATATTTACAAAAATATTATTTACAAAAATTACATATTTATTAAACCTGTCATTATGTCCTGACAGTAGAATATGAGACAGATAATCTGTGAAAAAATCAAGCTCCTCTGGCTCCTCCCAGTGGTCCTATTGTCATTTGCAGAAAGTCATGCGCTCCCGGTAAGAAACAACCAATCAGAGCTGCGGTCCGTAACTTTGTTTGTGTTTAAAATGTAGAAAAATGAACATAATAATCGAGTACACCATGAATCCATTTTCCAAACCGTGTTTTTAGCTTGTCCTGAATCACTAGGGTACACCTATAATAAGTGTTTATATTCGGACTATTTTAGATTGCTTCGGGGGTACCGCGGCGGAGTAACCCAGTACCTTTGTGATTCTTCATAGACATAAACAGAGAGAAGTAGTTCCGGCTACGATGTTCTTCCGCAAGACGCAAGTAGTTCTGTTTATTAACCGCTAGAGCGTCAAAAGTTCCCTACTGCAGCTTTAAGCATAAAGTCACTTATTTTTTTTTTATTCTGAAGTAAATGTATATTGATTTAAGAATGTTTAGATATTTGCACTAGAAAAGACAGTGTAGGTTTTTCCTTTATCTCTGCATCAAATAGTTGTATTCTTTTTCTTTTAAGCATAAATCTAACGAAATTAGGTTTTTGAAAAGGTTTGAAAGTGGACTATAAAGAATTATATATAAATATAATAAAGTATTGTCTTATCTTAAACATATTTGTTTCTTAAGAAAATATGTCTTGTTTTAAATTTAGATATGGTAGATATGGCAAAGAACAAAACAAGATAAAAATACTGATTAACCTTTTTTTTATTCTTCTTCAAAATTGTTAACAAACCTTATTTATTTCACAGGAGAGCTTGACGTTGGCTTGTGAGCATGTGAAGAAGATCCGCGCTGACATGGGTGGTACAAACATACTGGCTCCTCTCAACTGGATCCTACGGCAGCCCATGCAGAGAGGTCATCCTCGCCTGCTCTTCCTCCTGACCGACGGAGCCGTCAGTAACACAGGGAAGGTTATTGAGCTACTCCGCAGCCATGCCAGGTTCACCAGGTCAGTGTTTGTACATTCACATTCATGCATTTGGCAGATTATGCTTTTATCCAAAGCAAGTTCATTTAAGGAATGCATGAATCTTATCAGTTCATGCATTCCCTGGGAATCGAACCCTTGACCTCGGTGTTGCTAGCGCCGTGCTCTACTGTATAATGTGCTGTTGCTTTTTAATCTGTGACTGTGTAATTAAAAGGTTGTGCTAATGTATTAATCAAAACATTTGGTACATTTTAGGACATTTGGAAATTTTTGGTTAATTACGTGTATTGTAATTATTTATATATAGAATTAGATTTATTTTTATTTTAGTTTAAATTTTAGTTTAAGTTTTAGTAATTTTATGTGCTTTTTTTTAAATTTTTTTTATTTTTTTATTTGGCTTTAACTATTTCAGTTTTGGTAATTTGTTTTACTTTAACTTAAACTTAATTTATTTCTAAATAAGTTAAAAGTTTTGGATGATATAAGTTTAAGTTTGGATCTAATTTATTAATTAATTTTTTTTTGCTTTATTTCAATTTCTAATTCTAGTTTTAGTTAATAATAACAGCACTGATTGTGAACTCTGTCAGATCAGATCAAACTGTGACTCAATTAATTTTTTTTAAATTAATTAATTTTTTTGCTGTTGTTTTTTTTTAATTTTTTTAATGGATTTACAATTATTCCCCAAAATATACTTAAGGACATAAATGTAACTGGAGAATTTGCTGAATAAAGGGTGAGTGAATGATGACAGAATAATCATTTTTGTGTGAACCAGCTCTGCAGAATATGCTAAATAATAAATAAAAGATCATACTGAATAGCATGCAGTATCACAACTTGGCAGTGGTGGACAGTAAACGGAGTAGCTTTACTTCGTTACTGTACTTAAGTACATTTTTCAAGTATCTGTACTTTACTGGAGTAGTTTTATTTTGAGTAACTTTTACTTTTACTTCACTACATTCCAAAGCATAAGATCGTACTTTTAACTTCACTACATTTCATAAAACATATCGTTACTCCCTATAATATATCACGTGCTCCGACACGCAGAAGCGGTGTCTGATTCATCATGAACGAACTGAGTCTTTTCAAAATAAACTTTAATCGGATCGCGAATCGCACCAAACGATTCGTTTACGAATTAGAATGATCCGATTGCAGCTGTTCTGGAGTCGACCACTCACTGATTCAAATGAACCGTTTAGTGCGAGTCTCCAGAAGTAAGAACCGGCAGATCTTGTGAGCGTCCTTGCGTCTGATGTTGCTAAAAGTAAGTTATTAATGTCGACATTTAGGATTCATTATTGTAACTGAAAATCATATTTAGGTCAAAATGGTCAGTTGTTTGGGAACTAAATCCGCTGTAAAGAGTGATCTGTTTAAGCCCACTGAAATGCTCCAGTGCAAACGTAGACACATCAATCAGCGTCTCTGTGTTTTAGGTTAAAAAATTAAATTAAATAACCTTAAACTAACACAGATTAAATAAAATAACTCATGCATGTCCAAATTCCCCGCTACCGTAATATTAACAGTTTTATTAAAATGCTACCATGACATCTGTTTTTATATTGTGTATCAACAGTAACGTTATACATATGTATATTGTTTGGATTAACTAGACGAGTAACGTTAGACAGACATGAATGTTTATTCATAACAGTACTGAAAATAAGTAAATATTGTAGCTGATGCTAAATGTCTAGCTAACAAGCTTGCTGGTGCTAACTTGAGGTAATTTTTATAAATAATGTCCAAATATTTTTATTCAACCACCTATATATATATATATGTAGCCTATATAGATTACATCTAGGGACAAAAGAAAGGATGTGATGTTCAGAACATGGTTACTAGTAATTATCAAAGAGGGGAAGAGATGCACCCCGTTTGGCCAGGGGTGTTTTTACACCACAGACAAGGTTTGAGAAGGAAAAAATCATTATGAAAATATAATTATATTTTCCTTAAAATGTTCTTCCTAACTTCAGGCCTTATTATCATGTCATATATAACTGTGATGTTCTGTAAAACCACAAACTTTAAAACACTTTCACAGATCACAGATTCCAAAATAATATTTGGTAGCACAACTATTAATACTTCTAATAATAAATCATCATATTTTCATGATTTCTAAAGATCATGTGACACTGAAGACTGGAGGAATGATGCTGAAAATACAGCTGCACATCACAGAAATAGATTATATTTTAAAGGATATTAAAATAGAAACCATTATTTTATATATTTTATTTTGATAATTTAGAATTATTACTGAAATACAACCTTTTTTTGTTTCAAACAGTTCAATGCACAATAATGAAGTACCTGGAGCTGACAATGAAGTAAATGTATAATAATTAGCAAATATGATTAATTTAGCGCTGTAAACGCGCGTGTGAGGGGCGGAGACGCGCCGCGGAGCGTCAGACGCTCGTGAGGACCAAACAGCAGAACGGTAGGAAACTTAAGTGAATTCACTTCTCTTATTATTTCTCCTTTACTATAGCGATTTATTTTTAGACACGTGATCTGAGTCTTTCATAGATTTTAGAGTTATTAGAGTATAGAGTTAGAGAAATTGAGTTATATTTTTTTTTTACATTCTTTGGTCGAAGTTTTCAGATCGGCAATTCGGAGCCTGTTCGCGACTCGGTTGATTCAGATCGGCACTTCGGAACCTGTTCGTGACTCGGTTGATTCAGATCGGCACTTCGGAGCCTGTTCGCGACTCGGTTGATTCAGATCGGCACTTCGGAACCTGTTCGCGACTCGGTTGATTCAGATCGGCACTTCGGAGCCTGTTCGCGACTCGGTTGATTCAGATCGGCACTTCGGAGCATGTTTGAGATTTTTTTAAATTCAGATCTGGACATCGAAGCAGGAAGTGTTTGTCAAACAGTTAATTGGTGATAAATGAATATTTGGACTTGAGGCTTTTTTTTACTTGTCGATTCAGCATGTACATGGACCCACACACAAAGGTGGACACACTCTAGACTTAATCATCAGTAGAGCTCTAAACTTTTCATCCATTGTTATTAAGGACGTTATTCATAACCGTACTGAAAAATGGTAACTACAGTAATTATCAAAGAGGGGAAGAGATGCACCCCGTTTGGCCAGTGGTGTTTTTACACCCCAGACAAGGTTTGAGAAGGAAAAAATCATTATGGAAATATAATTATATTTTCCTTAAAATCTTCAGGCCTTATTATCATGTCATATATAACTGTGATGTTCTGTAAAACAACAAACTTTAAAATAATTTGTTCTTACTGGTGAAAATCAGATGGTCATCTCTGTTTTCTCTCAGGTACATCACAGTGTAAGCTTCACAGTTAACATTACTCTCATCAGTGTAGTCCATATCAACAACAAAAATATATATTGACTCCATATAGTGGTTATTTTGGAAAAAATCCCAGGTATTTTGAGCAGTAGGATTAAAAAAAAAATAAAAAAAATGTGCTAATATAAAATTAAATTATCCTATATAAAATTGCAAACATCTATCTTTCAGTACTTTTTTACTTAAGTACATAAAAAATTTAGTACTTTTGTACTTTCACTTGAGTAAAATTGAAAAAGGAGTACTTTTACTTTTACTGGAGTAATATTTTATTATACGTATCTGTACTTTTAGTCAAGTACTTGATTTGTGTACTTCGTCCACCACTGCAACTTGGACTATACTGTAGTGCTCAAATCACACATTTATATTTTTGGATTAATATGGTGCCTTTTTGGTGCTACCAGCCCCTGATCACAATGTGTTATCTTTTATATGGAAAAGAGCAGCCTGAACAGTTTAAAAAAATATCAAATTTTATTTTCCAAGTATAAAAGCCCAAGGTTTTGGAATGATCTGTCGATTAAATGACTCATAATTTTTGGGTGAACTAATCCTTTAATATCAGAGGTTCAAGGATACAGAGCTGCAGAACTATTCAGGTAATAAGATCATAATGAGATCAGCACAGCCGCTAGAAACAGTAAATTGATGTCTCTCCGTCTAATCCTTTTAGATCCGCTCTAGCCATAACGCGGCTAGTATTCACATGCTTTGTTTCCGCACTCTGCTGCTTCCACAAGGCTTCCAGTCAATTTATCACCTGCCGAGACGTTCACCTCAGAGAGTCCTCCAAGAACAGATGCTACAATAGCTTCTTTCAAATGAATGGAAGAACCTGAGGGTTTCAACAGCCGTTCCTGCAGTACTATAGACACACAATGGCTGGGAAGTGAAGCCGTGGTGTAATTTACTGCCTTAAACAGCACTTGCCCTCCACAGACGATCGAGAAAAATCACAAATGTGACTTGCTGCACTTCTGTTACACTACCCGGCTTTCTTTGCTTGTTAGGGAAGAATCTTTCTCTGCAAGCTGATCTGATTGCCCATCCACACTTTAGTAAATAGACAGATGTGTTCCCTGTTCTCTCAAATCTCGCACAGTGAGCCGCAGATGTACTGAAGGTCACTCATCGTCAATTACTACTGTTTGCCTTCAGATGCTGTGTATTAGAGCTAGTATGTTTTACTAGTTCAAATCGAGATTGTAGAAATCTAAAAAATATAACTTCGATACATCAGTTAGTGAGCTGCCTACCTAGACAGCATTTTAAAGCATCATTATAGGCGCTGTAGTAAGACAGCATATCTTCATACTTTAAATTAGCATCAGTGGTGACATTTTACTGATGTTGTGCACATCGCAGAATACAATGACATGAAACATTGAGCTTGCGTAGCTAAAAGCATTTATTTTTTTATTTTTTTTGGCCAGATTGTAAGGAAATCTCAGAATGCATCGGGAAAAGTTCACTGAAATAGTTCACAGTCAAGAATCAAGAAAAATAAAGTTTTATTTTGTATTAGTTATATACGGAGCCCCGCACATGATATGCAAGAAAAAATAAATAAATTGTGCACACAACTTAATAATTAATTCACTCAATGTACTAAAACGTCCGCACGATTAATATTGCGTTCCGTCGATTTGCTAAAACATGCGCACGATTTAGCAAATCGAGAGAACGAATAAGTAAATTGTGCGCACAATTTATAAATTGAGTGAACGAAATAGTGAATCGAGAGAACGCAATAGTAATTGTGTGCACGTTTTAGTACAGTGAGGGAAGGAATTAGTAAATCGTGCACAAGATTCAGCCCACTATTTTTTCCTGCATATCATGTGCCGGGCTCCGTAGTTTTATTTAACTTTTTTTTGTATTTATAATAAACAATATGAATAAATTTCTTCTGGCTTTCTAAAAGCATGCTTGCCAGTACCAGAATTAATAAAGCAATACAAGAATTCAACTGATATTGTCTGGCAGAGCTTCACCCAGTAGAGATGCAGTTTCTTCATTATGCTCTTCTGATGTTTTCACAGACTCACCGCACCTGTCGTGTGTCTGTGTGTGTGTGTTTGCTTCATGGCAGGTGTTACACGTTCGGGATAGGTCAGGGTGTGTGCAGGAGGCTGGTTTTAGGACTGGCCGCCGTTTCCAGAGGCACAGCTGAGTTCCTGGCAGAAGGAGAACGACTGCAGCCCAAGGTCCTCATTTCCTCTGACATGTTTATCTTCCAGTGCAACAGCCTGCTATTTTGAATGTCACTGCAAAGTAATTACAGCAGTCATGTAAATTGTTGAGTGTCCAATTGTATGAGCAATTTACAATTTGTTTTGTTTAGTTAAACATGAATAAGGATAATGATAAAAGCTGACAGCACATTTAACATTTTCTCCTTCTCTCTCTACATATTTTCCCCATGTTTTATTTCCATAGGCTCTGCTCTCTTGATTGATTTCACTAGGTAGTGTTTGACCAGGCTGTTATTTGTTTCTTCGGCAGATGATTAAGTCACTGAAGAAGACCATGACCTCAGTGCTGACTGACATCTCCATCGAGTGGCTGTATCCAGAGACAAAAGAGATCCTGCTCTCTCCAGTCGGGATGACCTGTCTGTTCCCTGGGGACCGGCTGATTGGATACAGCGTGGTCTGTGATACCTCCAGATATCACTCCAACCCCAAATCAGTAAGTCATCCATCCATCCATCCATCCTTCAGTATATCCATTGTTCTGCATTTATACTATGTATAAATACACACACAGACACACACACACACACACACACACACACACACACACACACACACACACATACACACACACACACACACACAGGTATATGAATATCCATTGTTCTGCAATATACTATGTATAAATGCACACATTATATTTATATTTACATATCTCAGACATATATGTTTATATAAATATTTATAACATATATTTCTTAAATATATACATGTATGTGTATACAAATATATACTAAAAACATAACACTTACCCTGTAATAATTATACTATATATTTATTATTATTATTATTATTAAAAACAAAGTATTATTATCTAAAAATATTTAATAATCTATATTTATTAATTTAATTATTATTAATTATGAATATGTACTTTCATTTTGTATTATTAATATTATTTAGATAAATAATATTGTTGTTATTTGAAAATATATGGTCTTTTCATATAATATCACATAAAAACAACAATGGTTTATTTATTTATTATACTATATTTTTGTGCTACTATTTATAATAATTATTATTAGTAGTAGTAGTATTTTAAATACTGTATTTTGGTATCATGTAGAATTTACATGATTAGGGTTTATTTATTTAGGTGATATTTAGAATAATTATCTGAAAATACTACATTTTTATAAATTATAAGGTCACATATGTGAAAACACAGGATTTTGTACACTGTAAAAAATAAGTGTAATTTTAACTGTAAAATTTTGTAAAAACGCTACGGAAAAAAAACTGATAATAGGTTAACAGTAAGTTCCCGTACTATATACAGGGAAAAACTGTAAAAGATCCAACAAAGCATTTAATGTAAATTTACAGTAAAATTCTGTTAATTATACAGCTTTTAGAATTAAAAAAAGAACAAATCAATGTATAATTTACAGTCTAAAACTGTAAACTGATATTCCCAGAATTCCCTGCGTGACACTCCACGTTTGAAAGTATTTTGTTTAAAGAATCATGTTTTTAAATAGTTCTTGTTATCAGTTATGTACATTTGAGCTTTATGTTACATCTTCTGTTGCTTAATGAAAGTTTTTTGCATTATTTAAGTATCACGTGTGTTACCATGATGGTGTTTTGTGTTTCCATAAATGTGCACCTTCTATATGTTAATATATATATATACTTCTGCTTGTGGTGAAGCTACTTGTGATGAGCTTTGATACTTCATGTGGCTTTCTCTTATACAGTACCATCTTTATTATTATGGTGGTTGTCAGTATTTTCAAGGTACAAAACAGATTTAATTTTGTGTGTTGTTGAATTTACTGGTTTATATTCACATTTTCTTGTTTGTAAATTACAGCTTTATATTGTAAAATTAACAGTTTTTGACGTAAATGTGTTTACAGTTTTCTGTATTTTTACAAAATTATTCTGGCAACCACAGCTGCCAAAAAGTTTTTGTAAAAACAACAAGAAATTTTTTACAGTGTATACTAAGTAATATATTTTTAGTATATAATTTTTGTTAATGCAAATAAAGATTTTAAGGCAAAACAAGAAGCTCCCAGGCTCTCAGATGTCTTTTCTCTGCTGTAACAGGACAAGCGGAAACGATACAGCATGATGCGCTCCAACGAGTCGGCCAGTTCAGTGTTCTATCACTCTCAAGAGGAGGATGCTGGGAAGGTTTCTTCTGAAGGTCAGGGGCTGCACAGGGACAATCAAGTTGGCTCGCCGTTTGACGGTTGCCAGGAGAACATGTCTGAGAGCAGTCCTATCGCTACGGAGCAAGACATTATGGGTAAAATACAGCTCTATACATCAGAAATGTGTACCATAAAGTCAATTTTTATTATTGTATGAACTATTCCTAGGAGTGAAAGTGAACTGAACTGTTTTGCACAGGAACTGACACAGCCAACTCTTCAAGAAGACGTGCTTACAGCACCAATCAGATTGTAGAATACAACCCCGAGAAGAAGGCCTACACCCCCAGTGACCCCAGCTCAGTGGTGGGCAAAAACCCTCTCAGAAGAGCAAAAGTCCAGGAGCTCATTGGACAGACACATCCTGACCATGGAGCTCAGTGGAAAATGGACTACCAGGTTGGTAAATGCTAAACCATAAGGCTCAAAACATGTGCTACACAAATAAAAGTTTCTAACTATGTATGATTTTGTGTGCTATTCCATTGCAAGATATGTTTGAAAATGTGTCTTTAGTCATCGGAAATGCCTACTTTGAGCTTCCGACTGTGTTAATATTTTAACATAATTTGAAGTTGATAAACTACAGTGTACTACAAGCTACAAACAAAAAGTAACTAAGTACATTGGAGCCAGTGCTTTAAGTGGCCCAAAAGAGGTGCCAGTACTCTATTTTTTTTTTTTTTTTTTTTGATGACTCCCCTCATCCCCTGAGGAAACAACAACTAAATTGAAGGGCTTTTATATACAGCAGTCAACAGGCGACCTTAATAATAAATCCTTTTATTAGTTTGTGGATTTGCTTGAGCTAGAAAGAACTACTGAACATACATAAAATGTGCAAAAGGATTTTGAAAAAATACCCTTAGAAAGAGCTACTGACTCAAATGATTCGCGAACCCGCTACGAACGCCCGAACTGATTCAAATGATTCGCGAACCCGTAACGAACTCCCGAACTGAGTCAAATGATTCGTGATCACCAAACTGACTCAAATGATTCGCGAACCCGCTTTGAACTCCCGAACTGACTCAAATGATTGGCGAACCCACTTTAACTCCCGAACTGACTCAAATGATTCGCAAACCCGCTACGAACTCCCAAACTGACTCAAATGATTCGCGAACCTGCTCCGATTTCTCGAACTGATTCAAATGATCCGCGAATTGCAAATAAAGATATATATATCTTTATATATCTCAAACTGGTTCAAATGATTCACGCTCCATACTCCGAACTAGGAAGAATTAGGAGGCATTCATTGTGATGGGTGCTCTGAAAAGTGGCAGCAAAGGATTAAAACCTCTATTAAAAAAGATGTCCAAATAAACATACCTGTATGCTAAAAGCACGTTCTGGGCACATGGAGGGGTGGCGGTAAGCTCAAGAGCTATATTTGGAAGTGGTGGTACTGAGTAAATTACATTTTTATATTTTTATTTTAAATGTAAGTTTCATCAAATGTCTCAAAGCTCAGTAATGAGGCATTTGTAATCAGAAATTTTCAGTGTATTTTTATAAAAAAAAAAATTAATTAGAATTAACAATATAATAATAATTTTATAATAATTATAATAATAATATAAATAAATTATATTACCATAATATACATTCTAAACATAATGTAACAGTAGGCCTATTCATGTTTCCATCCACTTGTTTTTAAGCATAAATTGAAAATGTGCATTAAAACATCTGGAAACACTGCAAATTCATAGGTGGAGGTGTAAAGGCTAAGATATGACTAAAACCTAAACATAACTAAGGTAAATGTGAGGTAGGAGCTGCACAGATGTTCCTCTATGTCCAGAAACGCCCTCTCATAAACATCTGGATAAAACCAGACCTCTGTCTGTCTTTCTGAACCTCACTCAGACCTATTCTTTTGGTATAATATGACATTAACATTTTAATAAATGATGCAGGACACAGAAATTCACAGAATAGCATGTACCGGAACAAAATAAATACTTCTTGTCACTGTAGTGGGACAACTGTTACTTTCGTCCCGACAGGAACTCCTGGCATTTAAACCTGATTTACTTTTATACTAAAAAACTTTGATAATGCAAACTTTAGGATGTGTTAAAGCACTAAATAACCTGTAGATTGATCATTACTGTGACACATGAAACAAGAAAAACAACGCAACTAATTAAAAAAAATTCTCGCTTCAATAATTTACTTTTTGTTGTCGAAAACAGTTTTACGGACCTAACTGCGGGAAATGATGACGAAATGACGTGATATTTCTCAGCTCTGTGTAGGATTGCATGCTGAATATGCTGTCATAGCTTGGTATTCAAATTTAGTAATAGGCTCAGAGAAAATCGCTTTGTTACTTTCGTCCCACGTTACTTTCGACCCCGCTCTCCCCTATGAAAGAGAGAGAACTGTTTAAAATGAACCAATTCATTTGAATGAATCAGACTTCCCAATAAAACACATAGGATAAAGAACTATTCAAAAAGAACCAATTCACTAGAATGAATCAGACTTTCCAGCACTACAAATGAGATATAAAATCATTTAGGATGAACCAGTTCACTAAAATGAATCAGATTTCCCAACGCTACATATGAAATATCAAGAACCTTTTAGGACGAATTGATTCACTAGAATGAATCAGACTTTCCAGCACTACAAATGAGATATAAAATCATTTAGGATGAACCAGTTCACTAAAATGAATCAGATTTCCCAACACTACATATGAAATATCAAGAACCTTTTAGGACGAATTGATTCACTAGAATGAATCAGACTTGCAAATGACTCATCCAAACAAACCAAATGCTATCTTATGCTACATATGAGAGTTTAGGATGAAGCCATTCACTAAAATGATTCATAAACATTATGTGCCTTTTTCATGAATGATCATATCTTATAATACGTATGAGTAAGCAATAAACATCAAAACCTGGAAATGATGAGATGACATTTGTAACTGTAATCCCCTTTGTGCCTGTGTGTTTTGACAAATAGCAGATGGCTTCTATTTAGGAAGTTGCCTAGTTGTTTTCTTTAGAATAAATATCTGTAGGCAGCCTTCGCCAGCCATCTGCTATAGCCCAGGCATCTGCTATGATATGAGAAGAGCTCCATGGATTCGTCTGATTGTTCCAAGGGGTTATTTGAACTCACATCTAGCTCTCTGATGAGAATGTGATTCGATCTTCTTACCGCCACATCCACATAAATAGAGTTGAGATTGCATAGCCAGTGGAAGATGAATTACAGTTCCCTGGACGATTAAGCAAGGGAAGAATGTGCATAAAGGAAATATGTGATCAGGTGGACTCTTTTGTGATGCGTACCCACGCACTGAAATATAAATGCACCTTTGGAGTCTGGTGGGAGAAAAAAGGTTGGGGGATGTCACAAAAGATGGGCCAGCGTTTGAACAGGGCTGAAATAATGAGGCCCAAAATATCCCTGACCTCGAGACAAATTAATATGTAATCAAGACCCCAACGGAGAGGTGTGCATCCTTTGTGACTGATAATGATGACCCTACTCATTTCTTGCATGCCAGTAGAAAACCCTCTCCATTTACATCAGGCCTCCTGAGGAGACTTAAGGATGCTTATATGTTTTTAGTATGTTTAAATAGTATAAACAATTAAATATTTAATAACCAATGGTTTTCTTCTATGTTAGTAGTAGTATTATTTAAATGTGAACATATTTAAATAGTATAAACAATTAAATATTTATTTAAATATTATTAAATCAGCAAGTTGTTTTAATGTTAGTTGTTGCATTCCTCAATATTTTGGGCTCCCTTGTCAGGTTAGTAAAAATGTGCTTTATGTGATCAAATGAATTAAATGAATTGTTATTATTTAAATGGTATTATACCACCATTAACATATTTATTTTTAAATATGATTTAATAAGCAATAATTTTTTTTCATTTTCGTATAGTCGTTTTATAATATTGTCTGAATATTGGCATACTTAATATAAAAAATTAAATATGTATTTAGTTTTTATATGATTTAAAAAGCAGTATTTTTTTCCAAGTTGGTACTGAAGTAGAAATGTAATAATTTAATTTACATAATTTAAAAACAATGAAATATGTGTTTACACATAACATTTCAATAATGTAAACATTTCAATATTATTTAGTAAGCTATATTTTTTTCATGGTAGTAATCACATTCCTCAACATTTCGGGTTCCCTGTAACATTATTTGTCAAGTTGTCTTATAATGTGCATCATGTGCAACTTGAGTTAAAAAATATCTATTACAAATATTTATTTAATACTATTTTTTAAGGAATTAAAAATTACTTTTAGCATGCAGGCTGACAAAATAAATTAATGACATTTCCCGTATTTATCTCTCCTATTTTATGACATTGTTTCTCAAATTCAATGAGTTCAGTGATATTTCCACATTGCTGACAGCCTGCTAACAGATATATTGAACATCCAGACACTTATTTTGTCGTCCAGGGTACAATTACTTTTGACAACTGTAACAAAACCCTTGATGGCCATGATGAAATTTCCAATGTTACGCTCTTTGAAAGGGGAGAAAATATCAATAGTCCAGGTGACACAGCACTGCAAGCAATTGCCCGTGGAAATTTGATCAAAAAGGGAATGAGAAATATTACAGATTAGCTACGGCAATAACAAGAGTCTTTGATTTCCCCTCAGTGCATGCAATAATAACTTTAATGGTCCTTATTAACTCTTTAGCAGGCATACATTTTTCATGAACCAAACTGCCATTAGACCCAAGTGAACAGAGATCCATGTGCTGGAGGAACTGGCATGGTTACAGCGACTCCAAGAATCATTATGTTCATAAAATCCCACTATATGAGGTGGAATACATGAGATTTTCTTTCACTACATGTTGCCTTTATGCTGGAAAGTAGAATGAGAAACCTGCATGATAAGTGCAGGCACAGAAACACATTCAGAGTTGTTAGTATTAGCACCATTACTGTGGCACTGTGAGTTTTCTTTAGCGCAGGAAACAAGCAATTAATAATTATCCTGATGCCATGTCCATACATTGATGGGTAAAAGATTGTGTCAGGAGACCAAAAAATGTGCTTCTGAGTCAACCTGGCAAAAAAAAAATCAACTCTATATTATAAAATTAATAATTTATATATTTTAATATTTTATTTTTTTATATTTAATATACATGGAATATTTATCCTTTTTAATGTAATTATAAAAAAATAAAAAAAATCCCAGTAATGTTTACAAATGTTTACTACTAATAAAAACAACGTTTGTTTTGTTTGTTTGTTTTATTTCTGAAGAATTATGCGACATTGAAGACTGGATTGAAGGGTGACAAAAATGCAGCTTTGCACTACAGGAATAAATAATTTTTTTATATTAAAATAGTAAACAGTTCTTTTAAATTGCAGTAATATTTCAGAATATTACTGTTTTACTGAATTTTTTTGCATTGATGACACTTCTTTCAAAAACATAAAAAAATCTTTAATTATTCAAAATAGGTAATTCAAGTACAAAAGGACTAACGAACTGTTACTCATTTCTCCAACAGCCACAGTTGGCCAGCCTGTGTGCCACGTCCTCAAGAGGACGTCCTATAGCTGCTCACAAACCTCCAGTGCAACAACCAGAGGGTCTCCAGGGGGAGTCTAAGGTTGATCAGACCCATCTCGTGGAAGACGGTTCCAGGTCTTCAACTGACAGCCCTTCTCTAGGCAGCACTGGTGATGCAGGTTGGTCCTTCACCTTTATAAGAACAAAGACGTCAATTTCTAATGCTTTATAATCTTAGCACTGCTTGAGCTAAGAGTTAAGCCAGCTTTAACACTGTAATTTAAATACCCATAATCAGCTGCACAGTGTGGGCGTAGAAGCACTTAACAATATCCAGAGAGCACAGACTGAGAAACTACTCCTGAATCTGCTAATCAGTTGTAGTTGTAAAATCTTTTCTGAAAAAAAAAAAAATGTAATCGCGAATATGAATTTTTCTGATTTTGTATTCCTCTAACATTTTTCATCAGCTACATATTGCCCTTTGTTGAGTGTAGTGAGGAGTAAAAACTCAACAATTCATCTGTTGATGCCTTATTGACATTTATATACTTCTAAGTATAAATGTTTAAACTCCAAGCATCATTCCTCCAGTCTTCAGTGTCACATGATCCTTCAGAAATAATTCTAATATGCTGATTTGCATCTCAAGAAACATTTCTTATTATTATCAATGATGAAAACAATTTTGCTAAACTGTGATAATTTTTTTTAGGATTGTGCAAGAATGTGCAAAAGAAATTAATTTTAATAAAAAAAGCAATATTTTTTGACATTATAAATGTCTTAACTGTCATTTTTGACAGTGTCCATACTGAATATATATATATATATATATATATATATATATATATATATATATATATATATATATATATATATATATATATAAAATGAATGTAAGTAAAATAAATAAATCAATTAATTAAAAATCACACTGACCCCCAACTTTTGAACTTAGTGTGTACTGTGAGGTAACAGGAGTTGCCATTAAATGTATAGATGATTTCAGATTAACTTATCTGTTACTGAGTTAATACTGGTGTTTAATATACTATTAATGTCTCTGAATTCATCAAAAAACAGATTGATGATTATTTAACCAATCAACAGCATACAACAATACATTTCAAGACCGACAGGCTTCAAATTGCCTGTTGTGAGCAATTATCCTGTCATTATTCATAATCCACAGGTCTCGGTTTTTATGGCAACTATCAGCTAATAGTTTTGTGCAATAAAAACATATTTAACCTAATTGGCTGTCACTTACCATATTAAACAGCTACATATTCTCAGATTCAGACATCTCACTCTTTTTCAGCACCATGAGAGTTGCATTTTTAAAAGAATGTGCAAAGTCTAAAGCAATTTCAACATTAAAAAGCTTAAGGCATTTGCACTTGTTTTTAAACCATGAACATATCCTAAAAATGGCATCTTAACACAATCTGATATACCTTAATTTTACAGGGGTTCCTCTAGTCACCTAACTACTTAGTTTCAACTAGCCGTTCTTTTTTCACATCTTTTTTTAACCATCATTTAAGTTGGTTATATGTTTAGACAACTGGTTTCTGATGTTTTCCGCAGGAAATGCATTTGTTAATACTCTGAATATTATGTTTGTCTTCTCTGTATTTTCGAACAGATGGCTACACGCATCAGCTTTGCGAAGTCGAAACGCCCCAGGATCCTCACGCGCCGGAATTCAAGGCCAGTCACGGAAAGGGAAACTGCAAAGCGGTCATATCAGGACTGCTGTGCGGGAAGCCCATGAGATGGGAGGTGGCCTTTGACATCCAGCCTTACCTGAAAGGCCGAGAGCGGGAGGAGAAAGTTCACGAGGACCTGTGGAACGAAACCTTCCATCACCTGGCGGGAAGCTCCATTATTCAAGACTTTGAACACATGGCCAACAAAGAGTGTGAGATTGAGCATGGTAAGGAACTGGAGTAAAATCCGAATATTAAAACTTACTTGAATATCTGACCAAATCCCTCGACTATATCATTTCTTGTAGGTTCTGGGAGAAGGTACCAGCTTTATGCCATCCACACGAGCAAAGCCTGCAACATCTTGAGCAAATACACTGCGTTTGTACCTATCGATCTGGACAGCAATGAATATTTGCCCACCTTCGTTGAGTACAGCCATCCTGGTAGGTCATTCTTCGAATTTATCTGTGCTCACAAGGTCTGGCAGTTGCATAATTACGTCAAAGATACTGTTCGCAGAAGGAAGAAAACAGGGAGGAGCGCAGGGAAACAGACGAAGCAGTCGCTGCTGGCTTAAGCACACAATTAGATCATGGTAATGACTCCTTGTCTATTTGTTTATCTCCAGGGGAGGATCATAAACGAAGTTCGCACTGCAGTTCTCGTTCCGGCAGCAGGAAGACCCGAGGTTACTCTGTAGGTCTGGGGCGCTCGCAATCAGGTTTGCCTGGGCAAGAAGATGCAGCACTATGCTACAGTAAGATTGATAACAAAATAGTGACAGTTGGGCTTGTTTACAAGAGTGGATCATTATGATGGATCAAAAAATAATCCAGTTTTTATGTTGCATGCAAGATTTTTCCAATGCTTTGGTCTATTGAATGCATTGGGTGGCAATGACAATTGGTACCCAAGCAGTTCATTGACAGTGCCATTGGTAAAAAGTCACAAAAATGGTTGAAAACATCATAACTTTGGGATAACTTGGACTACTTTTGGTAAATTTTGAACAGTTTGTGTACAGTCCAGTACTGTCAGTACAGTAAAGTCAAATCTTCACCAGAGACCCAGTAGCTCATAAAACTGAAGCAAAAGCCCCCACAAACTTTGATACAAAAATAGATGTAATGAGAGAATACCGTATCAGTTTGGGGACAAGTTGGTCAAAATATACACTATACTGTTCATAAGTCTGTGGTCAGTAAGATTTATTTATTTATTTATTTTATGAGAGAAATTAATTCAGTAACGATGCATTACATTTGTCAAAAGTGAGAGTAAAGATATTTATAATGCTACAAAAGATTTTTCTATTTCGAATAAATGCTGTTCTTTTGAACGTTGTTCTTTTCAACACTGGTAATATTAATGCTTCTTGATCAGCAAATCAGCATATCAGAATGATTTCTGAAGGATCATGTGACACTGAAGACTAGAGTAATGAGGCTGAAAATTTAGCTTTGCATCACAGAAATAAATTACATTTTATAATATATAAAATATATAGAATACTGCTTTTACTAAAATCAGAAGTGGTGTTATGACCAAAAACCATACAAAGTGCATGTTATTGTAAACTCTTCTGGAGTCGACATGAGCTATCTTCAGCTGGACTTCTATCTGCACCTTAAAACTCTTCTTTGCTCTACAAACCTAGACAATGCATCTCAATCCCCCTCCAAATCCCCCTCATCCTCCAGCTGGGAACGATGTAGCTCTTCTGAAGGTACTTTTTCTCCATCTGTCTGCATTCACTTGGTTACTTCAGTTATTACAAGTCTTGCACATATTCAATCATCTCAAACACAGCAGCATGAATCACTCAAGTTTGTAGCTACTGAATTCATTCATTTGACGTAGAGCAGCACAGATGAGTTTATTGAATGCTCTTTGCCTTGGAGTGCAGTGTATTTTGTGTGTGTGTGTGTTGGGCCATAGACATGATCAGATACCAACCTGCTCTCTCTTTCAGCCTCTCAGAGGAGTCCGTCGGTGACCTCCGACCCCTCGCAGAGATCAGTCGAGAGCTTTTTCTCCGCCAGGTGGGTGTAGATAGAAAGAAAGAGCCAACAATGTCTACAAATCAAGTTACACAATTAAAAACACTCTAATTCACAGAACACAAATGAATAATTCAGTGGTTTGCATTGCTCCTGCACCATTGTTTTAAATCATGAGTCGAATTTGCATTTTGATTGCTTGTGGTAGTCTGTTTGGTGCATGTAATGAGTTCAACTCTCAGAGAAGACAGACATTCATTAGTCATACATTTTTTTTTTAATACGACAGTTTCTTGCAAGTTTATTTTATAATAATTTTGCTGTTATCTTTTGACATTTACTATTAAACGAGTCAGTGTGATTCAATGAACTTTAGGCAAATGTTTGTTCTATTGACGTCAAATGTTTTGTTATAAGCATTTTCCTTTAAAACAAAACCACAACTAGCCTCAACGTCTTGCGTTTAAGTGAATTTATGAAATAAAGGATAGTTTAAAGAAGTATAAAAATTTGAGGATGTAGTCATAACCACTCAGTTTGAGTTTTAATTAGCGTTTGACTTTAAGAAACATCAGAGGAGTGTGAATTAACTGCAGGGTGACGCTTTGGGGTTGGGGGTTTGGTGGTGATGTCACTACACAATGTAGGCTTAGCTCATGAATATTAATTAGGATATATTCACAAATAGCTTTATGTGATCTAAATAAATGGTTAATGCAATGTATTATTCTTTTATAAATAATTGGTTCAAAAGATCATATACTAATCCCTTTCATATTCCTTTAGGTACAGAAATCCAAAATTTAAAACAAAAGATAAATGGTACTCTAGACACCAAAATAAACACTTCCCTTTCGTGTCTGGAATCTCTTTCACAGTTTTATCTCTCGCTGTCAGTGAAATGTCAGCTGTACTAATGACCAAAACGTGAGGAGCAGCGCTATCAGAGATGTGTGCACACTACACAAAATAACAGATGTGAAGGGGCAGATTTCACCAAGAAAACACACTTTAGACGTGTCTGTGCATTTAATGATGACAGTAAGGCAACCGGAGTAAAAGGTGTTGTTTCTTTTTGCCTCTAGCAAGCTGAGTTTGAGCAGGACACGTCTCCTGACAAAAGCTGCCAGGGGCTTCATGAGCCGGCCGCAGAGCAAAATCAGCAACTCCGTGGGAGAGAGCGAAAATGACAACAAGGACTACATCCCTCTGGTTTCTGTCACAATATTCTGCTTTCAGGATGTTGATGCTCTGTGGTTTTAGCAGAACTTACAGTTGAAGTCAAGATGAAATTGAAATAGCTCCTATTGATTTTTTTGATGCATGTTTTATATATATATATATATATATATATATATATATATATATACACACACATTCATATATAGAATCATAGAATTGTGAACATAATAGTAGAACAGTTATTAGTAGTATAGTAATTCCCAAGCTAATATATAAAGATTGTGCATCTATATTTATATATTTAAAAAGTAATATTAAATATGTAGTTTAATATTAAATTTATATATGTAGAGAGAGCGAGAGAGAGAGGGTGTAAATATATGTATTATATACCTACTGTACACGTTAACATATATACATTATATACAAAACGGGTTGCAAACAACAATTCAAAAGGTCAGCATAAAATGTCTGACAAACCTCAGCTAGCACTAATGACGTCATTGTCATAACCTCATAACCTTTAAATAGCTGGTCAATACTCACCTTGCACACAGAAGTACTGTTCTCTATGTATAGTGAGTAATAGATCTGTTGACATTTAACAAACAATGATCAATATCTCATGATCTGTGTCCAGTTAAATGAGATATGCTATTTGAGTAGAATATATGGGTCATTGCAATTATTCAAAGTAAACGGTGATGAGGCGTAGCAAAATCATTAGAGCATATTTTTAAGGCTAATGTAATTGACAATGCTTAAAGACCCTAAATGGCTCATTTGAGCTTTTTTATATGTTTAAGCACTGATTAAATAGACATTATGGTTTACACTTCCTGTTGCAGGTGTCATTGCAGCTGTCCTGTGGGGCGTTCATGTTGGACAGTGCCTTGTGTGATGCCATCAACGTGCCCATGGACAAGCTGAAGTGGACGTCGCCCTTCACCAGCCACAGAATCAGCCTTACCCATGTGTCCCACTCCGGCTCCCGGCGCTCCGAGAGTCTGGAGGTCCAGCATGGCTCCTCGCCTCCACCAAAAGACTCGGACTTGAACTCCGAATGCGAGGAAATGGTGTCCCGGACGTCTTCATCCTCATACAATGCCAGAAGCCCTCGGATGGAGGGTGCGCCCTCGCTGTTTAGCAGCTTATCATCGACCGAAGGCCCGCCGTCACCTATCAACTCTTTCCATGACAGTGGACGGGGCTCTGAGTCAGAAATAGCTGAGACTCCCTGGCTGAGTTCACCTGGGATCCTACAAAGGGCCGTGCAGGACACTGAGGGCATGGTGTGGGCGACCGCGGTGGCTCTGGCCTGGCTGGAGCACAGTTCGGCCAGTTATTTCATCGAGTGGGAGCTGATCGCAGCCAAGGCCAGCATGTGGCTAAATGAACAAATCATCCCAGAGGGCCGAGACCTGGCGTCGGTCAAAGCCACGGCCAATCAACTCTTCATCATCCTGAGACACTGGGACGAGAACCTGCAGCTCAACATGCTCTGCTACAACCCCAACAGCATGTGAGTCTCGATAGGGTAGAGACTGAACTTCAAACTATGCGAAACTCTCCTTGAACTTGTGAACTTGTGTTCTTGCATTGCTGAAGCAGTAGCAAACCTGTAAATGACTGATTCCGTCTCAGATTAAAGTAAAAAAAGGACTCACAGTTGTGAGAAAAGTTATAGTAATAAAAAATAGATGCAACACGTAAGTGTTATTTTAGCATTATTTATATACAGTATTAATATAGATTTATTAATATTTTTATATTTTATTTGTTTTTATGTTTTCAGTTAACATTTTTTTTTATTGAAATTAAAATACAAAAAAAGTATCTTACTATTTATAGGTTTAATTTAGAATTATTTAACATTTGTGTTTATTTATTTCTGATTTACGGAGCCCCGTACATGACATGCAAGAAAATAATTAATAAATTGTGCACATGATTTACTAATTTGTTCCCTCAGTATACTAAAACGTGCATACAATTACTATTTCGTTCCCTCGATTTGCTAAATCGTGCACACAACTTACTAATTCATTCTCTTAATTTATAAATCATGTGCATGATTGAGCAAATCGAGGGAACGAATTAGTAAATCGTGCACACGATTTAGCATACTATTTTTTTCCTACATGCCATTAGTAATTTCAGGGCTTCAGCTTAAACTTATCTCTGTAATTTTTCATCTAACATTTATTTCATTTTAGTTTTATTTCATTGAACAATTGTTTTTTTTTGTTTTTTTACATTTTTTGTTTTAGTTAACGATAATAACCCTGTTGCAGCTACAAGAAATAGTCACAATTGTGTCATAAAATTCGATATTGTTGCAGTTACAAAAAAAATTAAGTCGCGATTATGAGAAATAATCAAAATTATAATATGAAAAGGTACATGTATGAGAAGTAAATTCAATCAAGTCTCAATTATTTTTTATAATATTTGTATTTTGAGGTGTTAACAGGCTTAAGTACGGTAATCAAGGTTGAATATTGTTTCCTTTTAATATTTATAGCATTAATTCAGTGACTCTTTTACTCATTCGGAAGTAACTAGGAGGTAATGGGAGTAAACAGGTACAATAGCACCCCTTGTTGCAACATTGACAATGCAAGCTGTCCTTCCCTCATTTCAAACGTGTGAAATCAAGTAGCATGCTGTTGCTAGAAGTTTTGGAAATTAACATATTTGCGTAGAGTATATTCCAGGCCAAACACCACCCAAAAAAATTGCATGTCTTTGCAAGATTGTTCGTATCTTGTCTCTGCAATATTGATGTGCATATGGTTTAATGAACTGTCTGGTTGCAGCTTTGGAAGGTTTTGAACCATAATCATTAATCGTACAAAGCCTTACATTAGTGACATAAGTTGACGTGGTTGACTGTATACGTGGCATTCAGGCTGTGGCATTATAGCTGTCAGCGGATCCAGTGACTTCTAAGATGCAGATCTATGTATATCATCATGCAACGTTCATTCGTTTGCCTTTACGATCGTTAAAGATGTCAAACCGTCGCTGGAACAACACTTTCGATTGCTGCAAGTGCTCTCCAGTCTTAAGTGCCTAACCTTGCAGAACTTTCTGGACTGTTGATTTGAGCGTTGTACTGTTACTGCAATGTGTAATTGATTATTTTTTAAATTTTGCTGATTATATTTATTGCTGTGTATGTATTATTATAGTGCTTTGTTGATGTCAGTTCAAAAACTGTACAGACAAATTCTAAAAGAGTGGCTGTAGATATGTGTTATGAGATGAGAAAATACAGAAGCTAATGTTTCTCTTGTTATATCGCAATGGTTTATTTTATTATCATATGTATTACTCCTCAGGTATTGCTCTTGTGTACTGTTGTCTAAGTAGATGCATGAGTGGTTTGTAGAAAGATCTTTCATTTCAAGGTTTTTTTTTTTTTTTTTAGATCGGAAGACTATGCGCTTGTGACGGTGGCAGATCTGTGAAAATTGCATTACGTCAATCAGTTGTACTTTGTACTAAAGTGTCGAATTTTGAAGTCGTGCTTACATGCTAGTACAATGCTTGACTGTGTAACTGCATGTAATAAAGTTTATTGGATGAAAAAATGGGTCTCATATCGTTATCATTAGAATTCTGGCTGCATTCACACTGACAGCGATGTGCACCAACAAAACTATCGGACATCATGCAGTTTCAGTGTGAATTGATGATTTCGGATGTCAATAGTGAGAGCTATATGAAATATTCAATATGTATTGATGATGCAAATGTAGACTACCTCAAGTTCCAATACTTGCAAACGATTTAGCAACAAGGAATAATCCAAAATCACAATTCTTCATAATTTATTCACTCTCTTGTTCTAAACAGGGTTATTAGAGTGAACTAAAACTAACACCACAAAAAATTTTTTGACTTATCAAATAAACATGAACTATATATTATGTTTTTTTTTTCTCATTTAAACTGAAAAGTATATAAAAGCATAAAATAAAAATGGCAAACAGGGTTATTATATTTAATTCAAACCATAAAATACTTTTATAAAATAAAAAATGAACTGAAATAAAGTTTACGTTTATATTTTATTTTATTTAAACGTGCAAGGTTTATTTTAAACTGTCAACAAGGCAACATTTCTAATTTTCTTTTAGTTTAATTACCAACACCATTAAAACTAAATAATAAAATGAATAGTTATAATATATATTAAAATAATAATGACAAAAAAATCAATGAGAGTAGGAAAATAAAAAGATAATAAAACTAATTTGAATAATTATTAGTTATTAAATTATTTAAAATTATTAAATTATTAATTTGACAAAATTCAAAATATTAATAAAAGCTACAATAGTACTACAAACAATATATGTTTGTTTTTGTTTTCTGTGGATAGATAAAATAAGATATTTTGAAGAACCAAATGGTTCCGGGTGCCATTGACTTCCATAATATGGACAACAAAAATATGTGGAAGTTAATGAAATGCATTGGTTACCCGCATTTTTCAAAATATCTTCCTTTGTGGTCGGCCGAGAAAAGAGACATTAAGAGTTAATAGTGAACAGTTCCTTTAAAACTTTCTTAGGCTAGCAGTTTTGACAACATAGTTAGCAGATTGTAGAGCTCTGCTGTAGAGCTTTTAGCCTTTTTGTCGTGACCTCTTCATAGGCAATACTTTTTGCAGCCAGTAGATGTTGCACCACACTTTCAAAATCAAGAAAGGAAGGGTGCTGTTTTTGTCAGATTGGTGCATTTACAAACCTTGCTTCTGTTCTGTTCTATCTCTTTCTCTCAGTAACACTTTGGATAGTTTGAGTTTATTAGTCAGGCATTCATCAGGGAATTACACTGTAACTGTAGCTGTCATCATGTTTGTGCAACACAAAACAATGAAATCTAGTGTCTCTTTGAAATCCCTCTCTTTTGTGAGTCATGTTAATGTCTGTCCTGCAGCGTACTGTATGTCACCATTTAATTATATCAGTTACCACTCAGTGTGGTAGAAATGGCTTCAGGCATAAATACAGTATCGAAGAGGATTGTGATAGCATGCTTTTGATGATGTTATTAATGCATGATTGCTGTAGAAAAAGAGACAGTGTGAGAGTCGAGAGGACTAAGAGTCGGGAACCTTATTTATTTGGTAAATATGAATAAATGTGGCTGTGAAACTAAATCTTCATCATTTATCCTTTGGAGCTTTCATTAAAGAACCTCCGGCAGAAAAACAGGCCTGCAACACTAAAGATCGTGGGCATGGGGTACTTTTTATCAATGTTACTTTGCACAAAACCCTTCTGCTGCCGAAAAGCTTTTTTTTTTTTAGTTTCATCTGACCATAGAAGCCAGTCCCGTTTGAATAATACTGTACCGTACCGTACCACACATTGGAAATGAGCCAATAGACACACATCCTCTTCCAGGCAGTTTTGTAATATCTTCAGCTGACTATAACTCCTTAGTTATTTCAATGGGGATTTTCAATATTTTAGCTATTTTCTCACTGCCACATTCTGCTTTAAACAATGAGTTGCTTCAGTCCACAGTATTTCAAAGTAAAAAGAAGTGTACCGCAACTTGAAGGTGGACTTGTTAAAAAAGCATATAATGTCAATCAGATGACAGAAAGTGTGTCATACCTTGTGTACAAGAGTTTTCCTGCAAAGTTGTGATCATGTTGATCATTTAGAGGCCTTAGAAATTCATGTATCAAATACGATACAGTAGACTTTACAGAGTAAAAATATGCGATCAGTTATTTTCCAGATACTGAAAGAACTGTTATTGAGGTGATAAAAAACTGTGAGTTTCCTCCAGTAAGCTCATAAACTTTAGTTAATTCTAGTTTGTATTTTTTCTTTTTTTTCTCACTATTTTCTGCCTCTATGGTTATTTTCACAGTATCATGAACCCGCTGCATCATGTAATGAGACCTGCCGTTGGTTGTGCGAGAGGTCTAAGGAAATGTAATTATGCTAATGTCTGTAGACTATTCTAGCTAACATGCTAATGGAAACCCGTAATGATTGTAAATGCACAGCTGAGAGAAAATGATTTGACGGCAAAGAATTACACATTTACGTCATTTCTCATATATGAATCAGATGTTTCTCATTAATATCCTCAACTCAAGAGAAATAAAACGAGACAATTGTTGAGATGTAAAACAAAATGTGTATATATATATATATATATATATATATATATATATATATATATAATTTTTTTTTTTTGGAGGAAATATTTCTGACTTTTGATTGTAAATCTGAACACAGTTTAAGACATTATTGCGATTTCTTCTGAAACAATGTAGATGAGTTTATTCCATCAGCATATTTTGTGATATTTAGCATTTCATCACTTGCTCTCCAATTGATCCTCTTCAGTGAATGGGTGCCGTCAGAATGAGAATCCAAACATCTTATAAAAAAAAAATCATCATATTTTTGTTTAAACTTTTTTTTTGGGCTTGTAAACAATTTTTGACCTGTATATACTACTCTCCTGATTCAGACTAGACAACCTTTTCACTGGACAAAGCAATATCATGAATTATGACTTGTATTTAAGCCAGAAGCAGCTGTTTGAAATTAAAAACATCTCAATGATGCATTTGTTTTTTACAAACATGCAGCTTTTCAATTCATAAGATGTTAACTGTTGGACTGGAGTGGTGTGGATTACTGTGATGTTTTTATCAGCTGTTTGAACTCTCATTCTGACGGCACCCATTCACTGCATAGGCTCCATTGGTGAGAAAGTGATGTAATGCTACATTTCTCCAAATCTTTTCAGATGAAGAAACAAACTAATCTACAAATTGAATAGCCTGAGAGTGAGTACATTTTCAGCAAATGTTAAATTTTGGGCAAACTATTCCTTTAACAGTAAAAATTTGTAGTAAACAAAGTTGTCTTTCTACTTCAAAATTTCATGTTTATTTTAATTTAAATAAATATGAAATTTTGAAGTAGAAAGATAATGTTTTTTATTACAAATTTTTGCAGTTAAAGGAATAATTATATTGTATATAATTTTATATTCAATTCAATTCAATTCAAGTTTATTTGTATAGCGCTTTTTACAAAACAAATCGTTACAAAGCAACTTTACAGAAAATTATGTTTCTACAATATTTAGTAGTAGCTAGTAGTTTGTGCACATTTGACAGGATTTTAGAAAAACTAAAAATTATAATAATACAAGACGTAGTCAGCTAGACGATGAACTATCAATATTATTAAGTTATTATATGATTAAGTCACACAATTAGGAATAATTGTTAGTTCTGTTTGTTCATTCAGGGTTAGCATCATCTGGGGTCCTCTGAGGGTCAGCATCATCTCTTCTCAGGTGTTCTGGATCCAGACTGGAGCTTGTGTAAATCCTAGTTACCACGGGATGTGAATCCCGTGGCAAAACATAGAAACAAAATACAGACATCATTAGCATAGCTGCTGATCCAACAAAGTAAAATTAGTTTAACCCAAGGTAATGAATAAAAATGCACCTTTGATCAGATGCAACTACACTCACAATTAAAAAGATACATTATTCGAATGCTTGGCGAAAGAGATGTGTTTTTAATCTAGATTTAAACAAAGAGAGTGTGTCTGAACCCCGAACATTATCAGGAAGGCTATTCCAGAGTTTGGGAGCCAAATGTGAGAAGGCTCTACCTCCTTTAGTGGACTTTGCTATCCTAGGAACTACCAAAAGTCCAGCGTTTTGTGACCTTAGGGTGCGTGATGGGTTGTAACGTGGTAGAAGGCTAGTTAGGTACGCTGGAGCTAAACCATTTAGGGCCTTATAGGTAAGTAATGATAATTTGTAACTGATGCGGAACTTAATAGGTAGCCAGTGCAGAGACTGTAAAATTGGGGTAATATGATCATATTTTCTTGACCTCGTAAGGACTCTAGCTGCTGCATTTTGGACGACCTGTAGCTTGTTTATTGAAGAAGCAGGACAACCACCTAGGAGTGCATTACAATAGTCCAGTCTAGAGGTCATGAATGCATGAACGAGCTTTTCTGCATCAGAAACAGATAACATGTTTCGTAGCTTGGCAATGTTTCTAAGATGGAAGAATGCAATTTTTGTAACATTGGAAATATGATTTTCAAAAGACAAATTGCTGTCTAATATAACACCCAGATTTCTGACTGTAGAGGAAGTAACAGTACATCCGTCTAGTTGCAGATTGTAATCTACAAGATTCTGTGTAGTGTTTTTTGGTCCAATAATTAATATCTCCGTCTTATCCGAATTTAATTGGAGAAAATTCTTTGTCATCCAATCTTTTACATTTTTAACACACTCTGTTAGCTTAGATAATTGGGAAGTTTCATCTGGTCTATATGTATTATAATAAATCATTTTATTGTAATAACTTGTGATTTACTAGTAATTTCTGAGTGAAAACTGTTTAAGTGAAGGAAAATCCTATAACAAATTTTGGTTTACTGTTCAGAATATTGCAGTCATCAAGTATTCATCAACTATGCACATATAATCAATAAAGCAGAAGTATGTCACCGACAAGAACTCTTGATGTGTTTTACTGATAGTCCCACTTGTATTACCCAACACTTTCACATGAGCAGCGACAGAGATGACGGATTTGCCCTTGTACTTCATTACAGATATTCTTTTCTTATGTAAGGCCTCTTACTTAACAAGGATTGATTGTGTGGAATGGGCACACACTCAATTGGACTTCTTTCACACTTTTGCACAGACTGTTTTTAATCAGCAGCGAAGTGTTATTTGATGTTTTGATAGCGATGCCAAGCATAAGCAGCAGAGATAAAACTGAAGCAGAATGGTAATGACAGGTCTGTAGTTAGCACATAAGAAATTAGAGCCAGCACTTTTAGGCTGCACAAAAACAAGAGATATTTCATGCCATATTGAGCTTGTTTCTATGGCAACTACAAGCATTGTTAAGCAGGCCTTGAATAATGAATTTATATCTTATCAAAAAAAAAATGTTTTTTTTATATTTGATGGACTTTCTCACCTGGAGCAATTGTCATTTTTTAAAAACATTTTTCATATGACAGTGTTTAGTTTAAGTAACGATTTATGAATTTGAATTAATGAATTGACAGTAAAAATACAGTGTAAAAAGCTTTTACAGTGTACATGTGTGTGAATACGGTATATATATATATATATATATATATATATATATATATATATATATATATATATATACATATACATATATATATTATGTAGGTTTAAATTTGTTACTATTGTTGTTGTTGAGCATTTCTTCATTTTTATATGCACATTTTGAAAATTTTATTTGCATTTGGGTGTTTCTGTGCTTTATTTGTGATAATGTTTTTGTGACAGTGAGCTTTACAGTTTCATTTTAATACAACTGAGATACAATTATGTTTTTATTATACAGCCTATTGAAATTGAGTCTATTTCTTATATTTTATTTTTCATTTTATTTGTCAAATTTTAGTAATTTTGTTGTTTTGTTACTTTTATTTTTTTGAATATGTCTTTTGTTCATTTTTATTTAAGTTTATATAATGAAAATTACAATATTTGCCTTGGCAAGCTGCAGGGGCTTATTGGGGCCCTAAGCAAATTTTAGGTATGGTGCCCCAACATAATAACTAAGAGTTCTTTTACGCCTAACACTTTCTCTCTCTCTCTCTGTCATAGTTTATAGTTATTTTTCCTCTTCACAACTTAAGTAAATAATTAGTCATCCTGATGCTATTTTCAGATAAAAAAAAACAAGACATTCTTGAACTTGTCCAGTTAATGAATTGTAACCTTCTTCAATCTTTTTACAAAAAGCATTAAAAAAGTGTGTAAAATTATCCCATGCATGCTCGTTCCTTAATCCAAGTGTTCTTAAGGCAAATGGTAGGGTTTGCCAAGAAACAGATAAAAAAATGTATTCTATTATTAAGTGAACATCTCCAGTCGCATTTATATTTGTGCATTTGTAAATAAAATAGTCACAAAACACTATACATTCTTCTCTGAGATTAATATATCCATTTTGAGACAGTCCAGATTAGACAGATTCCCCGGGGCCCTTATCGTTGGTTAAATCCGTCTTTGGCAAGCTGCAATAATTGTTATAGTTACATTTATTGTATTTCAGTTTACAGTTTTATATTTCAACTAATGAAAATGTTTTTATGACTTTAGTTTTAGTTAACTATATTAACCCTGTATGATAACATGAAGTTTCCTTCAAGGGTCAGTCAAAAGTAAATTGTGACAGATCTCTTTGAAAAACCATAACTGATCATGCATAGTATTTTGGGCATTGCTTAGCCATGGCTGACGATAAAATCAATGAGTTGTGACCTACTTCACTGATATTAGCGCCGCCTCCTTGTCTCTAGCGATCCCATATCAGTTTTCTTATCTTCCATACATTGCAATGAAACATTAGTTCATTCGGAACTGAATTAATTAAACTGCTAATAGCAGCTTATCAACAGTCCGGTCCTGAAATAGCAGCTTGTTTGTGCTTTCCAACGTCTGATGATGTCATTGAAACACCGTAAATGAGCTTTTTAGAGAGGTTTTTTTTGTTTTTTAAACACGGAACTGAAAAATGTCATCAGTCCCATTAGGTGAGGGGTTGGCAAGTTTGGTTCTAGAGAGCCACAATCCTGAAGAGATAAGCTCCAACCCTAATCAATCACACCTGAACAAGCAAACCAATGCCTTTTACTAAAAGTTTACTAGAGCTAAAAGCAGGTGAGTCATTTATTTAGGGATAGAGTTTGACTCTCTAGGACCAAACTTGCCTACCCCTGCATTAGGTGAAGCTCAATTAGCGGAAATACTCTCAGTGGGTTCCTCAGCGTGACAATACGGCTAATCTCAAAGCAGCTTTCGTTTTGGACCCTTGTGCTCGTTGAAGGATCAGAGAGAAGCTTTAGCTCTTAATTAGCTGCTTACCTTCAGCGCAGCGAGACGGACTTCGCAACTAAGGGACATACAGAGGGCTTTAATGATGTCCGACAAGTTTGTTTCCACTGGGGTCCGAGGCTGATGAATAGCTGCGAGCCAGCGGTTCTGAGATTTGATTAAAGAAAAGACAGAGGAAACAAACCCAAAGCCCTAAATGACTCTCCACCCTCACACATGTAATGATGGAATCCATGAACTTTTCTTTGTTAAGGCCACCTCTGAATCTCTACCTGGATTGGAGGATTAAGTGGTGCTTAAAAGTTAAGTTCTATACACGTTTTGAGATTTAAGTATTAAAATCATGACTTCAAAAACTCAATAATTCATAATAACATAATAAAAGTCCATTCCACATGTAGATTATTGTGATGTTTTTATCAGCGGTTTGGACTCTCATTCTGACGGCACCCATTCACTGCAGAGGATCCATTGGTGAGCAAGTGATGTAATGAAAAACACACATATGCCTTTGAGATTATTACAGACCTGCTTGATTGAAATAAATGACTAACAGCATTTCATACTAAACACATTGGTAAACGCAGGAGTGATTGCAATGTGATCTTTTCTATTCATAACTAAAAGGAACCTTTTCCTTTCATAGTTGGGATCCTGCAGTTAATAAAGACTGCCATGGGTGAGTTTGTTAGTGATGGCAAAAAACGTTTATGCTTTATACTGAAGATCTGACCCACATAAACAGCTCTTTTAGACTTTGACAGAAGAGTTATTCAGTCTAATAAGAGAGCATAGATTAGGCTGTGTTGAATGGAGTGGGTGGCGTTTTTGAGCTTCATGTAGCATTTAACGAAAATATAATAGCAAACAGCTTTATCTGTAAATGGATATGCTATTGAAATTTTTATCTTGTTTCTAAGCAACCATTTTACGTGCTAGAGCTAAAGCCTTTTTTGAGTAACTCTTCGAAGAGCCCTTTTCTTCTCAAGTGAATTGCCTCTGTGTCTTTGTGGAAACATCCCCATGGGTTATGACCCCATTGAAACTGATATATTTTATTTGCACCTTTGATCCAAAGGGCATTTTGATCAAGCAGTCATCTAATAGTGATGTTATTTAAGTGGGAAAGTTGTGGTGAAACACAGATGAGGTGTGATTGCCCTTACACAAACAAAAATTAAACCATGTAAAGATTCAGAAGGACCATTTTCTAGCCTGCCTTTATTGATTTTAACAACATTAGTGCCAAAGTTAAAATAAAAACTTTACAGTTAAAGTAAGTTTTTTTCTTAAAGCATAGTTCACCCAGAAATGAAAATCATTTACTACCCTCAGGTTGTTCCTGTATGAGTTTCATTCTTATGTTAGGCACAAAATAAAATATTTTGAAGAATGTTGGTAGCCACTGACTTCTATAGTATGGAAAAAATAAATACTATGGAAATCAATGGCTTTCATGCAGGATGAGTAAAACATTTTTGGGTTAATTGGGTTTGTTGCAAATCATCCTTTATTTGGCTAAATGTGACTTTCTGAAAATGATCATCGCCACTCTTTTTAAAGGGATAGTAAAAATCACTCTACTATCCACCCTCCTATGGTTCCAAACCTGTATGACTTTCTCTCTTCTGCTGAACACAAAAGAAGTAGTTTTTGTTCCAACTGACTTCCATTATATTTTTTTGTCCATACAATGGAAGTCAAAGGGAACTGAAACTATTTAGTTACCAACATTCTTCTAAATATCATCTTTTGTGTACCACAGCATTAAAAGTCATACAGGTTGTGGTAAATGATGACAGAATTGAGAATCCTTTCATTATAATAAAAGTGAACGAAGACTGCGATATATAAAATCTTCTCAAGTAAATGACAACTTTGTGTGAAGAATAGACAATAGGCCTAACTGAAGTCAATATTTACAGACGATTTTGGCAGCTGCTTTAGTGAGAAGTAGACATGTCTGATTCATTAGTGAATCACTTTTGTCGAATCAAATCTTTTATATCAGTCAATTGATCTCATTTACACAGTTTTGAATAATTTGTTCTCGATTCGTTTTTTTGTGTTCATGAATGGATTAGAGGATGAACCACAAACGAAATTACTGTTTGTCTGGTCAACATGGACAAGGCTATCTTATAACGTAAGCTGCAGTCGGTTTTGATTTTATCTGTCTCATATTCTACTGTCAGGACATAATGACAGGTTTGACAAATATGTAAAAAATATATCTTTACAAAAGTTACCTACTGCAGCTTTAAGAAATCGTGAAACACAGTATAACAACACTCGAATGGACTACTTTTATTAAACTTCGCATGATCAGATAGATGGTAGAATGGTTTGTGGGTGGTTTGTGGGTGTGCCGCCTGAGGCTGAGACTAGCTCCAGGTCTGCTAAGTGCTGAAATGGTAAAACTTAATTTCTGGAAACATATTAGAAAAAAAAACAAGGGTATATTTATTTATTTATGTTCAACATCTTTCAGGTAATACATAAGTACAATGCTTTATTCCTATTGCTCCATATTTAAATAACAGCTCACCCGTATCAGTGAAGCATGTTTATCAAGTGTCTCCTGTGAGCCTGAAACGTGGCATTGCATTAACATCGATTCCTACACAGATGAATGTCTGGCAGGTGGCAGCTCTAAATTAATCATGCAGGACACATGAATGAAAACATTGGGCTTTGCTCCTGCAGTGACTGAGGATCACATGTCTGTACGAAGCTTTTCAAGAATGCTTCATGATATTTGATAGACTATTATTAAATTTGCAAGCCGGTTGTGTTATTGTAGACAATGCAAGAAAACTCACTTAAGGGAGTTTCCAGTCAACTGTAAATGATTGACGTAGTTTGTTATTACAGGTGTTAGATGACACTACTGTTTACTATTTGTCTTTTCGTCAGAGGTGATTTAGAATAACACTAAATGCCCTCTGATTGCCCTCGGCATGGCAGAAGACTATCAGCTATCAGCTCACCTAATGGACAACGCTGGCTGCTGGGAAGCTGTGGTGAATCAGGATACTCACTCACCGACGCGGTATCCTGATTAACCATGGCTTCCCAGCAGCCAGTGTTGTCCATTAGGTGAGCTGATAGCTTCCGCAGTCTATTACCTTGCTAAGTTGTTTTCCCAAAGCCAGCTTTCCTACCAAAATGTCACACTGGCTGCCACTGTTGCATGACGTCATCACACGAAGAAATCATCCAATGTTTTTGGTAAGGCATCGACCAATAAAAATAAAATGGCTTCATTTGCACCCCAGCCCCATCCCTGGTTATGTTTTCTTGCATCTGCATTTAAAAAGCACAAGTGCGTTTTGACACAGGGATTTTCGCAAAAGGAGTAGAAATTAAAATAATAATAAATAAATAAATAAAATTGTTAAAAAAATTAGACAAATTTTGTAATCACTGTGTAAAGTTACAGGACCCCCTGCCCCACCAAAGAAATTGACCACACTAACTGCAGTTATGGTTTTTCCCCCCAAATTTAAATTTATTTCTTTTTTTTCTCTACAGTTTACAGTTTTACAGTTCGACCACTGCACACATCTTCTAACCAACAAAGTTTTTATCAGAAGCAGTGTCGAAAACTCTGGCAATGTGTTAAACAAAACCAAGCTTTAAGCGCCATTCATTCACACAGAGAGATGCAGAACATGCAGGATTCATATTTAAATCGTCTTTTCGTGGCTTAATATTGACTGACACTATCGCGTTTTGATTTAAAAGGCAGGGTAGGTTTATTTGGTTCAGAATTTTTTTTTGTTATGATGGTTGAAATTCTTTTTACATCCTTATAACAATCACTAAGCTTAGTGGTCTAAATGTATTTATATGTTATTTATATCATCTGTGGAAGGCGTAGGACCATATCCTCAGTCCGAGGATTGTGATAGTCTGTCTTGACTGCCTCTCAATGTATGTATTTGCATACCTCCACGCACTCTGTCCATACGTCATCAGCGCGTTCCATTACGCTATTGCAGACTGATTGAGAATAGAAGGAGTTATTAATATAATATTATGCACTTTGTACAGTAATGTTTTCTCACCGGTGAATTAGATATGAGGTAATCTGACAGTGTTGAATTCAACCCTCCAGTAATGTAGTCTCTCATCATGTCTCCGGTTAGCCTCTGGTCTGCCTGTGCGTGTTCATGATTTGGAGGAGGCGTGGCTTTGGAGAGTGATTTGCAGGGAGAGTGGGATTTTATGCTTTCAAAGCTAGCTTGTCATTGCTAGCCCCTCTGGAATCACCAACCCGATCTTGCGGTAATTCGTACATTTTTCACGAGGTGGCTCATTCGTACAAATTCGTACGACCACACTCATACAAATTCATACGATTTTTGCCAAGTTGCACAATTCGTATGAATTTGTACGAATGACCTACACCTAACCCCGCCCCTAAACCTAACCGTCACTGGGGTTTAGACAAATCGTATAAAACCCTACGAGTAATGTCGTACAAATTCGTACAAATAAGCCACTTCGTAAAATACGTACAAATTGGTCATGAGATAGCGTTGGAATCACCTACCCTAATTTTAAGTGTACTAAACCAACTTTTTATTTATTCATTCAAAATTGTGCAAATTCTGTGACATTCAGCGTAATACAGTGAATCCAATTTTTACGACTAGATACCATGATTCCATCTTCGTTTTCCACACTGTGGAAATCATAGGGCCCTATATCTAAAATAATGTTGCTTGCTCTCGTTCAGTTGATTCACGCACAAGATCACTGAATTTGTACCGACTCATTCATTGAAGAGGGCATTCATTCCGAGGATCTAACCAATGAAATGCTCCTTCACAGTCCACACTCAAATGCTATTGGCTTACCCTCCATCAATCTTTTAGAGCAGAAAAAGCTATTTTTACAAGATATATTAGAATCAAAACACACAGTCGTAAGCGGATGGAACACAATTGTTTATGGACAATAAATTATCCAAAAAAAAAATCTACATTTATTCATTTTAATTCACATTTTTAGATATGATTTTAAGATTTTCCTAGTTCCTCACTGTAGACTGTAACTGGAAGTGAGAACTGGACTTACCTGATGTCGGTCAGCTGAGTGCAGCAGGTGCCATGTGGAAAAGAAATGTGGTGAGCACCATAGCAACCAACAAGGTCACAGCGGGCAAATAATAAGAAGGAAATGGTATCACATCAGGTGTCCACAGTAGGGGCAAGAGCACAAAGAAGACGCACGAGCTGTAGGGGCTGAACAGTATAGAAGGTACAATAATGGAACCCAAAGAGTCTAGAGCAGGTTTTAAGCATGTCTTAAGCAGCGGCGCAGTGACCTGAGCCACAAATGAAAGTCAATTTGGAGCAGCAGTTTATTTTCACCACCATTATGACAGGGGATAGAAGCAATATTTCAGATAAGAGGGTTGAGCTTCCCGCTGAGAACTGCATTGGGTTTAAAACGAGAGGAACAAAAGCTACAGATGTCAGAGTCTCCAGTACTGCAACAAATCGCAGTTTCCTGTGATTCTCATCTTAGCTCGGCAAGTTTGTGCAGCTCCAAAGTGGCAAACAGGTTTACAGCACACAGACCTATGGGTGGGTGGATGGAATTTGCAAAAAGCTATGTGATACAACTAAAGCTGATACAAAAGTTGAGCTATTTGGACTGCAAATGAAAAGTATTATGTACTGTATACAGTTGACAGTTAGGTAATACTTTTAGATAAGTAATAACTTTATTAGGCACATATTGATTCCTTATTCTGCATGACCATATTTTAGATCCCTTAACCCGACCCCAAACTTAACAACTATCTTACTAACTCAGCAGCAAATTAGGAGTTTATTAAGGGAAAACTCTTAGTTAATAGTGAATATGTGTTCTCTAATTTGAAGTGTTACCTTTAGTTCCATATAGTATATACTTTGCTTTTTGAAAGGAATTGTGGAAGTGTTTTCTCTGTGGAGTATGAAATGCTGAACATTAGAATTGATCAAATATGATCGTCTCATCGAAAATGCATAATTAAGCTGAATGCACCTATATGCTTTCTTAAAATACTGCCTTTGTAGGCAGCACAATAGGTTTTGTAACAGCTTGTAACCCACTGAAGACTTGCATGACCTTTTTCATGACAACCTCTGATGGTCGAGCTATAAACTTTTTGGTAGTGCTAAATTACATAACAGAAGACTTTTACATAAAACATGACTGCGAAAGGAAGCAGTGTAATGCATCTGACTCAATCATGAATTCAATTACAGTATCTGTCACGGAAAGTCAAAATAAAGACACGGAGGCTGAAAAATCACTGTCGCTCACAGAAAACATGTCTGTGAGACACATGCTTCATGCTTTGTGTGGGAGACTTACTGAGCTGCGATAAATAAATAAATAAACACGGCCTCATCTTCTCAGCATATTCGGCTGCTGAAGCGTGAGGGGCTGTGGGGTTACTATGGCAACAGTGCTGCCAATCCGTGTTTTGTTGCCTTGTTTCACAGCTATCATGCACAGAGTATGTCAGCATGTGTTATCAGAGGATCCTAGGGGACCGAGAACTGTGTGTATTAAATGTGCATGAAGCAGAGGTGAGCTCAGATGATGAGTCCTTTATGGCTGATTTTATGGTGTATTTATATAATTGCAAATTGTATGTAGATTTGTTTTGTGGTTGTTTTTATTGTAAGCATTTAGGACAGAAGAACCGTGTGGCTTAGTGACACATAATTTGACTAATAATTGTTCACCTGTCAGTTGCTAAGGAAACTCAGGTGTTGCTAGGTAGCTAGCTAAGTTACTTCATAATTGGTTGAAGTTAAAAAAAAAGAAAACTGTCTATCAGTTTTTGTTTGTTTGTTTTGTTTTCAGTTTGAGGGATCTTTTTTTTTTTTTTTTTTTTTTTTTGCAATTTTGTCTTTTTCGCTGTAAAAATTGTTTTTAAATAATTTTTGTAAAAAGAAAAAAAAAAAGAATATTGGAGTATGTGTTATGATAAACATACAATTTCAGTTTCTCTTTTATCAAATACATTATATGCTTCTCTTCACATTTCTGCATCTCATTTTGATTTAACATTAGTGAGAAAAAATCTTCTCCCAACTTCTGTGAACTGTACAAAATGAACATTTTCTAAGTAATCTTGTAATAATTTACTTTGGGTTCAGTACTGTGACAATATACCATTCTTTTGGAACTATTGTCTTTATAATATAATGGTTCATATATTTTTTTCACTCAGTCTACAATTACTTGGTCTTTAATAAAAATGAGATGAAGATTTGTTAAGAGATCTTTGACCTGTCGATTTGATTTTCTCTTTTTTCCTCAATATGTGTTTTTCAGAGGCTCATTAGTGTCCATGACATCCCTGACTTTGATCTGATCGACTCTCCTAATGATTGCTGACTGAGTGAATCAGATCTAATTATGACACAGCGTATGTGCTGATGGGGGTGGCTCACCCCTTTACTGCCTTTAAAAAATACCTCTTAGATTGAATCCGGGATCCATGAAGCCACTGGACATAATGAATTAAATTCTTCCTTTATTCTCTGCTGGCACTGTTGCTAAAACACGTGCCTCCAGAGCCAATTACAGCCACATACATGTGCTCTCTTCAAAGCTGAAGCCTGTTCTTGTCCTAATGATGATGAAACGATGGTCTTACAGGTTTCGAATAAATGACTTTTGACTTACAATCCGTAATTCTCAGATTCACATAAAGTTTCACTCGTGTGAATTTATCTGTAAATTTTAAATGTTTCCATTTGTAGTTATTCCAACTATGAATTTTTTTGTGTGCAAAACAACAAAATTATATTAAGTAAACCTAAAAAAAATATTAAATAGTAAAAGATTTTAAATAATCTTTAATCATAGTAATTTTGTTAATCAGTTCCAAATTCTATGATGTTTTATTGCGGATCAAAGCAAACAGGGTTATTATGTCAGATTCCAATCAAGCACACAGAGAATGCATTAGTGTGAATCAGTTTAACCTTCTGTTTGATCAAATGCAATTACAAACCTCTCTGCTGATTAATTACTCAACCTCTGACATCTATAAGGATTTTGTGTTTTGGATTCATAGTTTTTAACCTTTCAAAAATGACTTTGATGGTATAATATCATAATACCATGGTATTTTGATATGTACCATGATAGTAGTTGACTACCATGTTCAAATACCATGATAGTTAATAATCCAAACAATATCATTGAATTTCTGTGATGATAGTGATAACTTGTTAATTTAGACAGGAAGGAATAGTTCACACAAAAATTATACTCACCGTCAGGCTATACAAGATGTAGATGAATTAGTTTCTTTGTCAGGTTTGGAGAAATGTAGCATTCCATCACTTGATCACCAATCAATGCTCTGCAGTGAATGGGTGCCGTCAGAATGAGAGTCCACACAGCTGATAAAAACATCACAATAATCCACAAGCAATCCACACCACTCCAATCCATCAATTAAAGTCTTGTGCAGTGAAAAGCTGTGTGTTAGAAACAAATTCAATGAGACATTTTTAACTTTAAATCATTACTTCTGGCTCTATCCATAATATTGGTTTCTCCAGTAAAAATATTTCCTCATCTGAATCAAGAGAGAAATATGAACAGAATAAGCACTGTTTACAAGCAGAAACATTCCAAAACGGTTCTATACAAATATTTTAGTACTGTGGATTACTTGTAGATTATTGTGATGTTTTTATCAGCTGTTTGGACTCTCATTCTGACGGCACCCATTCACTGCAGAGGATCCACTGGTGAGCAAGTGATGTAATGCTAAATTCCTTTGTTTTGAACATGAAAGAAACTCATCTAAATATTGGATGGCCTGAGAGTGAGTATATTTTCAGCCAACTTTTATTTTTGATTGAACTATTCCTTTAAGAATAATACAAGTTTGAAATAAGCAGTTGCAAACTTTAATATATTTGGCTGCAGAAACTAACTGAATAACCTTAATTGAATAACCTGAATAATCAAAGAAATGACCCAAAAGTATAAACCCTTAATTTATACTGCAAACTTAATTAGTATCCTCTACACACACATTAGTTATTAAACTTTAGTGTATAAATCATCTCAGTGTTTTGCTACAGACATGAATAATGAGTAATGTGGCATTACTTTTCAAAGCAATTTAAAATAGCATAGAGTTACACTGAGACACAAAATATTAAAATCACCTCAGAAAATGTCAAAAAAAAAAGGTGATTCAAATTCAAAATACTAATCAATGTGTTTTAAGAAACTAATTAAATGTGATGCTGCTTTTAAGGTGCAAATCAGTCCACATTAAATTTTATTGCTGTAGAGCACTGACAGATTAAATCTAATAGTGTATACAGTATTATGGTGTGATCAGCTTGGCTCATCTCAAACCAGAGTTTGATCGGTTTCTAATATATGCTGAAGATGCCAACCCTGAGATGATTATTTTCAGCCAAACATTTTTGCCATGTCAAGATGCTGTAAGTAGGCACACATTCTCCTGTGGCTTGGTGTCGTGTTTCAGCATAGTTAGATCAAACAGGCTCATTTGAAATATCTGACATTACTATTGGATCATTGAAATTTCTACCTTTTAAAAGAAGCACAGAGGTGAGCAAACAATCTGTAGAGTAGGCGGAAAGCATTTAACTGTGCAACCCTCTCAACAGCAAATGGGAAAATTATGATTTTTACCACAATAGCACTCATATTGTGCGATGACCTGCGTTGCTGTTGGAAATGCATCAAGGAGAATTAATAATAAGACAGGAGCATGTATCTCAAGCCTCCTACAGATCACTGCCAACAGGAGCGGTGCTCTAACTAGGACAACTTCCCTTCTCAGCACACATTTCCATAGCAACCGTTGTGGAACTTTCAGATAAACATGGTCCCAAAGCAAAATCAGTCTTTTACTGTAATTAGTGGCATGATGCCTTGCAACGAGGCAGAATTTAACCTTTACCACAGTTTTTGATAGTGAAAGATATATTGCAGTTACGTAAACCGCAAGTCTCCAAGGAGCAGAAATGTACATGTCGCAGCTGAATTTTTATCCTGGTCATTCTTTTTCATAAAACAAAAGTAAATGAGGATTGTGATGCTGATATAATAATATATAACATATCTTAATAGCACCATAAAATTAGTCCATATGAATTGTCATACGATTGCTTCAAGTCTAAATTCACAGAAAAACGTACTCTTAACGAAAGCTCCAAAGTGGACTACAAAGGTCATGTGAACTACAAAAATGGCTAACAGCATTTGATTCAAAATTAAAGTGATGGTGAAACAAAGCTGTGTGACTGATCGAAGCTTTCTTCTCAACTCTACTGTAAAACATATTGTACACTGTGAATTGCAAAACTGCTAGTTTCTCTTCATTAAACCCATGATTTCTTTTATTTTAAAGTGAAATAAAAATAAATAAAAGTCAGTCATTTGGGTGTACTGACACTAAAATAGGCTACATGAAACATGAACCCATAAATATCTGTGATCTGTTTTAACGTTCAAGTGACTCGACTATTATTTTTTATAGACAATATTCATGGGAGCTCTCTATAAAAATTACAGTATTTACAAATATATTATATTAAGACAAAGACTATACAATAAGGCCTTAAAGGGACTTTGAGGCACTTTGGTGTCTTATTCCCATTTTGAAGCCCAAACAAAAGCCCAGATGCATGATTCTTTTGGAAAAGAGTACCATAATATAAATTCAAACAGGTCTGGAACAACATCAAGGTGAGTAAATGTTTTTCCATTTTTGGTGAATTTCTACTTTAAAGATGCATTCGGGTGTCTTTTATTGAATATTGAACCACGTGGCTTTTGAGAGCAGCATCATTCAGAGCTGACGCTCACGAGACGGCTGCCAGCTTTAGTGCGGAATAATAAAACACATGGCAAAGCTGGATTATTTGCATGACGAAAAGGCGCCAATTGGGGTTTTTGCTCACATAGCTGCTCCAAGACAGCACTGAGCGCATCTGTTGCCATGGCAGCCAACTCTACCGTTAGCACTTCTATGTGTAGAGAGTGGACAAAATAATGAAGGAAGAGAAGTGCAGCCCTGCATCATCTGCTGGAGCTCTAATGAGATGCCCACACACAATAACACTTTTGTTTTCTTGTTTTTGTATCACAATGTGTTCATTTTCTACAGTCCCAGACCCCCCATAAAAAAAAAGAAGAAGAAGAAGAAAAAAAAAGAACTTAAAGTCATCAGTAACAATTTTTTTTTCATTAAAATGTAAAAATTTTATAGAAATTGTACAGTAATATGGAGAACAAAAGAGTTATTACAGACTCAAGTATATTAGACAAATTTCTGGGAAAATACCGGTAAATTACCCTTAAGAGTTTATGTGTGAACAGGAGCTTTTACAAAATACTGAGTTGTTCTGGCAATTTGCTGGTGTAAGAAAGTTGTTACATTACCAGTAAATTACTGGAAATCTGCTCTGTGTGAATGCAGAACAAGATTACTGGTATACGGACGTTCGCTGGACAAGTTTGGTTTGAAGTCTCTAAAATGATGTCTCTGGGCCAAAAGCAACTGCAAGAATGTGAATGTTCGACACGAGACTTAAAACAACGTGAATACCCCTGTTTACAAATGATGTATTTTGAAACTGATGGAAAGTTGTTGCTTGTTTTTGTATTTACCGGTGAAGTCGTTCTGGTAATCTTACAGTAATTTACCGGTATTACTGTGTGAAAAGGGCTGTGTCTCTCTGATTTTCTCAGACTTATTTGTTCCTCATGGTGCTGTTCAGTTGTGATTAAAAGTAAATCATTTCAGCAGCATAATGTGGCGTAAGTGTTCAGAGAAGGAACAGCACCTTCTTGTTCCTCATGCACTCAGCAGTTTAAAATAAAAATGAAAGTAAAAAAACTGAACTCTGTTTGTAAAGTTGTTCTAGTGCTTTCTAAGTACGTTCAGCTCACTTCTGACTAGAGAGAGTTCAGTAATGTGGGAGAGAGAGCAGATACTGCACAGCTTTTCAGACAGTACTTCACTTTCTTCTTTGCTATTTCCCCTGCAGCCTCATGTTTTCTATATAAACTGCTTATTTAAGCTGCTCTGCTTCATTTCCTTTGAGAAAATAGGGTGGAAATGTTGTAATTGAGTAAGTGACCCCAGTAGTCATCCGAATGGTGCCATTGAAACTTTTAAGTATAAAGAGAGATTGAACTGTGACGTTTCTCTCACCTGATTACCTGCTCATCCGGGGGGTCCTAATGATCTGGTAGGGAAGAACTATTCTTTCATTTCACTTGACTGGGTGCTTTTCAGCAGAAAACTTTTCATTTAATGACACTTTTCTGTTTCAGTATCATTCCTCCAGGCCTCAGTGTCACATGATCCTTTAGAAAGCATTCTAATATGCTGATTTGCTCAAGAAACATTTCTTATTATCAGTGTTGAAAACAGTTGAGCTGCTTAGTGTAAACCTTGATACGTTTTCCTTTAGGTTTAATGAATTATAGCGGACAGCATTTACTTGAAATTGTACATAACAGTGCAAGAAATTAAATCTCAAGGTTATATTTAGAAACTTGGTATTTTAACATCTATTTCAGCGCAATACCTGACTTTATATACATTTATTGCAAAAGCATTCATTATAAACACAGATTTTGTATCCAGCAATTTATTTATTAACTTGTATTGAAAGTAGAATATACCTTTTAAGAGCAAAACAAGCAGACTGAAGCACATGCTTCTGGTTAAACAGCTGAAATGCATTCCTCGTTACTGACTCGACAACTCAGACTGTCACATCCGAACAGGCCTGTTTAATTGGAAAACATTTGTTTCAGAAATACGCCACGTTACAATCGATAAAACAAGGAAATCAAGGCCGAAGTGCCATTTTCAACAAAGGGACGAAATTTCACATAGCGTACAGTGAGGGTGGTGGAGTTCTGTTATATAATCAGATTTTAATGGTCATTTATTTCATTGCAAATATAGCCCTGTTTAACAGTACAGAGAAGTGCAACATACACAATATTCAAGAGTGTGAGGCTTGTCATTCAGAGCAACATTACTGTAAATAAATTAGTAGCTCACTGCCACAGAAGGAGGCGTTTGTGCTCGTCTCATGCAAAACAGCAGTTAAAAAAGCCCTGAAACATATATGAGAGGCAGGCTTGAAAAACTTCACATTACTCGGGTGAACAGAAACACAAGTTGACTGGCATATTCTGCAAAAATTTGGCACAGAAGTGATCAAAATCCATTTATGACAACTACGTTTGAAAGTGCTACGAATACAACTCAAATAAGCATTTTTTTTTTTTCAGAAGGAGCTCTTTGATATGAAAATAAGCCTTTGAACTCAGGCTAAGCAGTTTGCAGCCACATCAAAAATACACAATATGCAACATGAAAAAATGTATTTAAAAAAAAAAAGTAGTCTTTCCTCTCTCATCCTATAAAAAACATTTGCTCAGTCTGTCAACTCGGCAAAAGAACAAAAATGTATCCAAGAGATAATAATTAGGATATTTAAAGTGAAAAACACTTTCATTGTGCACAAAAAAGATATGGAGAAACCAAGTGCTTAGTCTCAGACAAATAAAGAATGAAAGTTGTCAGATTTGTGCTTGTGATATCAATGCATTCCTCTCACAATATAAACTGAATCTGGACCACAACAGACCAACTCCACATGTATTAAACAACATAGGACTTGTTTGTCCAGTGTAGGATGTCACTTTATAAGAAGGGATATGAAACATGCCCTTAAAGAGAGAAAGCCGCTTCCTCCGTTTGGATGCCCGCAGCAGGACGTTCTCCTCGCCTGCTGCCTCACCGTGTAATTCAACCCATACTAAGAGGGACTGCAAGGTGCTTTCGACGCAGAATGCACATAACCCACGAATTCCTTCCGCTTTAACGATGTCCCTGTGCGCTACACTCCCGCCGATGACTTCTCTGCCGTGTTGTTCAGGACTTCATCAATTCTGTCGTCTTCTATGACAACTGAAAGAGAATTCACAAGAGGCACTGGGGTCAAACATGATGTCCATGAAGAAATTACAAAAAAACAAAAAACATCAACATCTTTAAGCAGTTTTATGATTCCCCCAACACTAGTGGGCTAGAGTTGTCAATCTGACGATTCCTATGCCATTGGTAAAACTAATCAGAAAACTGTAGTAAAAAGTGCACAAATCTGTATTTTGTGGCAGTCGAGAAATCACGCTGTGAAATGTAAAGATTTATATTGCTCAGTGTGTAGCCTATTAGCCTGACTACGTCAGATTTCCTACTTCCGCTCAATTTAATTTCGCTTCTGTACTCTGGCTACGAAGCAAAGTGAAGTAGCAGAGTCTGGTATTACCAGGCTAGTAGCCTATATGTGTATAGAAGCAAAAAATAACTACACACTATCTTCAGCATTTTACGATGTTGATTTATATTTTATGACGTTTTTATTATATTTTATGATGTTTATGATTTGTATTTTGCCTCTACAATACACATTCATTGTCCAATGCATTGTTAAATGATCAGTGTGTTTTGTAATTGTAGGGAAAAAAGGATTTATAGGTTTGACTGTAATAATAATGCAAAAACTGACACCTGAAATCAAAGATTAAAATAGCATCTAATCAAAAATAGACAAAGGCAAAAAGTTGTCTTTGATATTTAAACATGCATCCAAATGCAAAACGTAATAATTATGTATGTCTGAGATCAATGTCTTAGCAACAAGGGATTGCACAATCATAGGCTATATATTTATATAGGCTATACAGGCATGTAGCTACACAATGGTTTTAATTTTAATTCTAATTTACAAATATAATTTGGAAATGTGTTATGAATATTAATTATTTTATTTTTTTATTATATTTGCATTTATTAGTTAATAAGTATTAAAATTAATACCAACAATACCATGTTGCTTATTAAGATTTGACTGTTTATGTTCAGTTTTTTTAAAAATCCTGTATGGGGGGGGGGGGGTATCGAAATTAATTTTTGTTTTGCAGCATCAATCCACCTGTCACTCAAGTGGACATTCCCTTAAAAATGCAGAAATTTAAGGCTTAAATCTGCGGTAGGGAACTTTTGACGCTCTAGCGGTTAATAAACAGAACTACTTGCGTCTTGCGGAAGAACATCGTAGCCGGAACTACTTCTCTCTGTTTATGTCTATGAAGAATCACAAAGGTACTGGGTTACTCCGCCGAATTAGTCCGAATATAAACCGCCGAAATAGTCCGAATATAAACACTTATTATAGGTGCACCCTAATGATTCAGGACAAGCCAAAAACATGGTTTGGAAAATGGATTCATGGTGTACTCGCTTATTATATACATTTTTCTACATTTTGAACACAAACAAAGTTACGGACCGCAGCTCTGATTGGTTGTTTCTTACCGGGAGCGATGGAGTTTCTGCAAATGGCAATAGGACCACTGGGAGGAGCCAGAGGAGCTTGATTTTTTCACAGATTATCTCTCTCATATTCTACTGTGTTTAATAAATATGTAAAAAATATTTTTTTTACAAAAGTTCCCTACAGCACCTTCAATATAATTTAAACGGATGAGTTATAAAAAAAAATCACCCCTTCACAGTTGTCATGAAAGGCAAATTTAGCTATATAGACCAAAATAATCTTTTTGCACCAGGCTGTAAACGTTGTTGTTTTTTTGTTTTTGTTTTTTGCTGTAAAGTTGGGCGTTTTGACATGGGGAGTCTATGGGATTGACTCTCTTTGGGAGCCAGTCGATGAATTGCAGTTTTAGTCACTTCCTGGTTGGCTTCATGAGAGAGAGTGGGAGGTTGCCGCTTGGATATTACCCCTTTATTACATCAAAATAAGACTTAAATGGCATGAAAACATGATCTGTGGGAGTTTTTTTAGTGAGCAGTCAGCTTGGTGAAATTTAAAGGAAATCTTTGTCTCTGTGCTTTGAGCAATATTTACTGAGCTTTGATGAATGATGATCTGATAAATTAAAAAAAGTTAAAAGTTAACTATTAAAAAAAAGTTAATAAATAAAATATATTGTTTCAATTATACTGCCATTAGTTTTTTTAATAAATGCAAAATGCTTAAAAACACTGACTTGAGATTAATACATGGCTTTAATAAATTGAATATTAATTTCAATCACTGTTGTTAATTAAAAAATATAAAATACATTTATTATATAATATATATATATATATATATATATAATATATATATATATATATATATATATATATATATATATATATATATAACAATTTGCCACTAGATGAAAACTGATTAAGTCACAGGCAGGCAATTAGGTTCAAATGAATCACTCTGACATCATCACGTGATGCTATACATTTGCATATTTAAGGGATGGTTTCATACTAAAAGAAATAGTGGAAACTAAGCATATTAGTACGACTCATTAATATGCCCCCCCCCCCTCCTCTTTTTCCCCGGTACTTTCACCTACGAAAAAACGTAAATACGTAGTTTTTTCTCACCTCTCTTACTGCGTCCGATCTGTCCGAGTTTCGGAGCTCGTTTGTTCTGCGCAGTACTGAAGAAGTTACTGCTGTTGTTCTGCAGGCGACAGGTGAGGGACAGCTGCTCTTCATCTCCATCATCACCATAATGAGAGATGCTCTCGTCGTAAGGCAGCACTTCTGACATGATCCCGTTCGCAATAATCGATCACGAGATACAGGAAGAATCGATCACTAACGAGCTCTGCAAACGTGCGGAAAATCTCAGCTGTCACGATCAGACGCAGCTGTATTTTACCTTCAAACCACGGGAGCCACTTTCAGTTTTCCAATCGATGAGCAGGAGTTATTCGGAAAAACTGATGTAGATGCAAAGCAGGAGCGCGTTGCAAAAACACACACTCGTGTCCTCAGAGAGCAGAGAGACGTCAGTCAGACTCGGTGCTGCAAGCAGAAGCTCCATCCCCCTCCCTCCACCTCACACTGCTGCCTGCAGCTCTTGGCTGTTGTGGTTCAGATTGTCCAAAAGGATGTGGGTTTGAATCCCACTAGGGTTGATTCGTGACTTACCATCATTGCCAACCAGAAGATTGTCACAATTGTGTTTTTGGATGTGGGTGCCTGTGGCTTGGTAGTGAACCATATTTGAATAATTTAGGGTCGATTGATGCTGTATAAGCATTTTCCTTGAGCAAGTAAGAACTCAAAACATGCATATGGGTGGCATGGGTTAGATTGTCGGTTCGAATCCCATGAGTATAAAGGAATAGTTGAGCCAAAAAAGAAAATATGCTTAAAATTTGCTTACCCTTGGGCCATCCAAGATGAGTTTGTTTCTTTATCAGAACTGAAAATAAATTTTATCTTACATCACTTGCTAACCAATTGATCATCTGTGGTGAATGGGTGCCGTCAGAATGAGAGTCCAAGCAGATGATAAAAAAATTATCCACGAGTAGCCCACACCATCAATTAATGTCCTTTGATGTTGTGTTGTCGTGTAAGAAACAATATGAACTCTCATTCTGACGGCACCCATTCACTGCAGAGGATCCACTGGTGAGCAAGTGATGGATTGCTACAGTTCTCCAAATCTGTTCTGATGAAGAAACAAACTCATCTACATCTTGGATGGCCTGAGGGTGAGTAGATTTTCAGAATTGTTTTATTATTCGGTAAAATATTCCTCGAAATAAATAAAAGAATCACCATTGTGCCTTTTACAACCCAGGGAGACTGGCACTGTTTTATGAAATATTTTTTGGGAAATAAGAACTGGCCACTGCGTTCACCATAAAAATACACTGCTGATGTTTTTTTTTTTTTTTTTTTTTACAGAATTACAGGAATTAATATAATAGTTGAATTTAATATATTATAAAATGACAATGTGAGTGACATTTTTACCATTGCTTTTATTAAAATTAATAACAATTCATAATGTGTAGTAAAGCTACAGTGAAAAGAAAATATAAAGCTAGATTCTTCTGTAATGCTTTTATTAAGAACATCAACTTGCTATTATATGATGTTCATGTTATTCAAAGTCCTATTCATACTCATAGTAATATTCTTGTAGACTAATAACATTATTTATACAGTAGATACTTGAATGGTGTAAGGCTATAGAAAGTTACAATCAAGACATAAATAATTTGCGTCTTATTAGT
>NW_020523714.1:0-29905 GCF_003368295.1 Carassius auratus | reverse complement strand
CACACACACACACACACACACACACACACACACACACACACACATAATATATATATATATATATAAATGTCAAATATTCATTTATTCTACTTTATTACTTTAATTCTCTTTTACTTTATTCTCACCTCACTGAATTTAAGTGAAGGCACTGAATTTAAAAGGCATCCCAAAGAAAACTGAATAGCACACCTCTCTGATATTAATTACTAATTAGTATATTGCAAATCTTGCATTAATAAAAAAAGAATCTGCTTAATGATTACTTATATTATGACTTATGAGTTCCAAAAAAACCACTTTAGCATCGACATACAAAAATACATGACGGACAAGGAAAGGCCAGACGAGTGCCTGTAAGCATTGCATAAAAACATCCATCTCAAGCTATCTATTAAACAGTGAAATGCACTATTAGGCACATCAAAATATTTCCTGGTTATGGCATGCATAGAAGATGATGACACAAAGCATGTAAAGAACAATAAAAAAACGATAAGCCAAGTGTTTCGCGATTTCTACGATGACAGTTAGCAGCATGCCAGAATGTGATACCTTCTTATCTAAACAGGAGTGGCTCTCTGATCACAAAGAATGTAACCTTAACAGAAGAAAAACCGCCTTACAGGGCAATTAGTGCGATCGTATTTGGATCTGCCAGCACTTCTTTCAAGAGCAAAGCACTTAAAGGGATGCTTTCACCTATAAATGAAAACTCTATCATACTCACCCTTGAGTTATTCCAAACCTGTATGATAAGGAGATGTCTAAAAAAGGTTTATACTGCTTATTTCCAGTTTTGCATGTTCAAGCTTTCCATGTCACAATTAATTACAAGATGCAAGAGACCAAGAGGGTTTGGTGTCACTGAAATCAAACCAACGATGACACACAAAGTATAAATAAGCAAACATTTCAAAGCCATTAAATTATGAGAGAACTTCACCAGACTTGGATCGCTTGAGGTTCATCCCTGTTAAATACATTGCCACTTGTTCTATGGTGACATCACAAAAAAGTTGCAGAAAAGCCCAATGGCCCTGTTTGATAAACAAAGATTACTTAAACAGATTAAAAGATTTAGTTGTTTATCTATACTAATACAGTAATAAACTTGTTTTTTCCAATGTCTTTACTGAAAAGACAGATGTTTAGAATTTTTTTTTTACCACAGAATAGAAATGTGTCCCAACCAACTTTCGCTGAAAGACGAGAGCTACTCCATAAATGGAGGGAATGACTGGTGGTGTTCTTAAAGCCGCAGACAGTAAGTTGGATCCGTCGGAGACAGGCCACACAATGGCCTCTTGTGACAGACTGCAGAATAACTCTTAAGTCTTAGTTTACATTAGATCGTGCCTGAAGAGTAGGAGATAAGTAATCTTCAAAAGCTGCCTGACGAACGACAGCTATTAAACCTACTAAAGAATCATTTAATTACTGGCATGCCGCTGACGGCGAGTACTTTACACAAAATCCATCTTGTCGCAAGATTGCTTATTCTGAAAGAAACTAACTCAGTGGAAACTAAACCACGGGGCGTTCACACTTGGTTCCATACACCAAACTTTCAGGTTCTTGTCAAAACACGCCGTTATCAGCAGTCTTTAAGTCTTGGGACACCCTCTCGCCAAGCCAACGGGACTCACAGAGAAGGCACACAACTGAGAAAACCACATATTAGAAAAGGCAAAAAGATTCCTTGGCACCCTGTAAGTCCTCTTATTGAGTTTTTACAAGCTGGTCTAGTGCCAGTTCTGGCTTGCGCTGCCCCGTTCATGCCATCAGCCCAGTGAAGCATAACAACAGAGCGGTACTTTATGCTGAATGCTTTCAAGACCACAGTGAAGCATTAATAGGCCGACGAAAGTCCAGGGCATCAGATAGGAAGGTGTGCACGATGAGCGCACATTCTTTTCTCAAAAGAACATCTGCATGTATTGCACCAGAGACTCACTTTATTGGGAGGTCTCTGCTCCACAACCAATCCAAACACATGACTGCTTGTTCCTTTCAACTTTATCTAAACACTACTGTGAGGAATTATGGGTGAAAAAACGTTGCCTCCAGCGAGCAATTCCATCCACTCAATCACAACTGCACATGCATTAAGGTTCCGCTGACTCCTCTATCACGGTGTTCCTCCAGGTGTTTTTTTTTTTTTCTAGAAATGAAGATGATTTCAACTTGGTAAATGGCTGACAGGATGTAATGTGATGTGTGGTTTTTGTATTTGTATCATTTCTGTCGTAATGTGAGATATGATGGTTCAAAATATTTTAGGCGGGAATTACATCAAAGTCCTGTTCCTCTTTTAGTGCCAATCTCTGAGCCAGTTTCATCATTCACCAGGCAAAAATGGTACAATCAACAGCTCTGAAATGAGCCACAAAACATTCATGTCTGCCAAGGTTCAGGGTTCATTACAATCCCTAAGCCTAAATATGGCAACAGGAATATATATTCTTTGCATAAGCATGCACCACAAATTCCTAACAATACATGACTTCCAATTATCCTAGTGTAAATTATGGTTTACTTTACAGTTTTTCACCATGCCGACACTCAAATCATCATATTTTCCATAGAAACTCATTGGTTTCACATTTGGTCAGGTTTTTGATGGCCATCCCTCACTCACCGTGCCGCTTACTCTGACATCATACAGGCGTGCCCATTCATCCTCATGGCTGTCCACCATCATGACGCTGTCGTCCTCCTCCGAACCCCATTCTGCCTGCAGGTCCAACCGTACCTCTTCACCGAGGGAGTGCATGCCAATGGCAGGGAAAAGCCCATCTGGAACCACCGGCACCACCACTGAGCCCACCTTCCATTCAAACACACACACACACACACAGAGAGAGAGAGCTCTGTTAAAGCATTCCATAAGTTAAACATTTTTTTACAGCACCATATAATATTATAATTTATTTGAAGACTAGACTATTATGTGTTCAAAGACTTTATCTCTACAGATTCTTTTAACAAGTGTAATGAAGCAATAAACAAAACTGTTACACACAATGGACTACAGAACTCAAAGTTTCATGCAGGTGTTATGTAATTAGCTAAAGGATGTTTAAATCTATAGTGTCTAATTATTTTTACATAGGGTTGTCCAAGTTAACACTTGCAATTAATTAAATGTGCTTAACGCTGTTTTAATTTATACATGGCAATTTCCTTATTTATGTAAAAATTGACTTAAAGGGATTTAGATGCTTTACACTTAGATAAGTCCTAAATTGATTTTACCTAAATCATCTATAAATGTAATTTCATTGACATTTAAACCAGTCACCATAACTACCATTCAAAAGTTTGGGGACAGTAAGATTTCACCAAGGCTGCATTTATTCTATCAAAAATGCAGTAAAAACTGTAATGTTGTGCAATATTATTATAATTTTAACTAACTTTTCCAATTAAATATATTTTAAAATGCAATTTATTCCTGTCATGCAAAGCTGAATTTTCAGCATCATTACTCTGGCCTTCAATGTCAAATGACCCTTCAGAAATCATTCTAATATGTTTATTTGGTGCTCAGGCAACATTTTTTCTTAATATTATGTTGAAAACAATTGTGCTTTCTTAAATGTTTTTATGGGAACTGTCATACTTTTTTCAAGATGGATTAATTGCATTTATTAGCATAGATTTTTGTGTCAGTATAATAGTCTTACTGACTCTGTGCATTTCAACAGCTGTGTTCATCCACAATACACGCAATAAAATATATACGCAATACAAGAATTGCGTTAGTATTTCTGTGAATTGGTGACAAGTTCTTTGGTACCAAGGCAATGAGATTCACCTCCTTTCCATTCTTTGTGAAAAACACAGTGACGAGTCCGGCATCGAAAGTGTCTGCATAGATACCACAACCAATTCGGTCACCGCGGTTACATTTAGGACCGAACTGCTGACCGACAGTGTTGCCGTTGTACAATCTGTGAAGAGGAGTGATAGAGACGTCATTGACTTATAACTGGAAAGGTTCATGGAAAGAAGAAGTGATCCTGAATTAAAAAAACTTCCACCAGGCAACCAACAAAGCAAAGTTGACAAAAACACATTTTATTGATTAAGGGATTAAAATACCTTAAATATTTAAACAAGTAAAAAGCAAAGCAAAAAAACAAAAAAAAAACGTACTTTCCATCATCCGCATGGTAAGCTATTGAATGTGGAAGCCAGCCAGGCTGTTGGTCAAGTTTGTAATACTGGGGAACCAGGCCAACAGCAATGGTCCCTCGAACTCCAGTATCCATAATGGTCACCTTGAAGTAGCATAAAAACTATTAAAAACATATGGGCACCAGTATATGTGCAGCACAGCTAAGCAATTGTTTTTTTGACAGTTTGTTTTGAAATGACTAAAGGGCAAAAGACATATTTCAGGGACTTCTATGCAAATGCCACCGGTAATGTGCGTCATGAGCGGCAATGATTCCAAAATAACAGACGGTGAAAGAATCAACAGTTAACAAGAACCATTTGGCTGAGTCACAGGATGGAAATGTCAGGTAACCTGCTATTAAGAATTTTAACGTCTCGGCTACTACTTATCTCTCCCTTTGTATGCAAAGCATTTCAGGAACAACTTCCACACCCTCTCCACGGCAACCTCCTCGAAGCCAGTAAATTTCCAACATACAGCTATGAAATTTGGAAAGGACTGCCAAAGCTCATTTGTTAAATTTTCTCATGCTCATAAATCAAATTCTCAGACAGACAGAGCGATTAGTTTCATTGAAAACTCAACATGGAATGGGATTTGTTAATCTTGAGGGACTATCTTGCAAAAAAGATGGATTAATCCTCCTGCATGTGACTCAACAATTGTAGCCATACCGTTGGAGAGGGCAAGCATAGACAAAGTTACCCAGTTATTGCTTCAAAACTAAACTTAACCCTGTGCCCTCAGCCAAAACCAAACATGGGTGTAAAAAAAGGGACCCCACCGGTTACCAAAAGTTTAAGTCCAAGTTTCCTCATCTTCCTAATTGTCTCTTTCGAGGATTTGCTTTCCAAGCTTTGAGAAGCGACTATAAATCCTGATAACCTACATACAAACTCTTGCTTGCTGGTTAAAAGGCTTTCCTGCTCCAAAATCAGTGCACTATGATTAATTTAAGAGGCTCTCATTTAATTTACCACAGCTTTGACAAAAAACCATGCCATGAACCTTGAGGCTACAAAATTCCATGCCAGAGCTCCAGGGAAAATAATCAATTACACTAATAGAGATATTTCCACTTGACTATGGACAAAATTGATTTGCACATGCACATGTGAGCACCCTGAGAAAACAGAGCAGAGGTTAATCACTGTATGGCACTTCAATGTTGAAACAGGCGCTGAAGGTGCGGCAACACGGTCCAATCTTGATGAAGCGTTGACTTCCTTGCCCACAGGGGCTGAAATTAAACCCCTGTGAAAATGTAATGAGGAAACATGAGGACAATGTTGACGCATATCCCGACTGGCAGATGACCTTTATGGAGAAGGAAGGAAAAAAAGTTCCCAGACTTCACCAATCTGAAGGATTCTGCGTCACAATCAGGTGATGTAGAGCATATAAAGGAAGAGCGAGTTCTTCATTTATTACTCATAGCTCACTGCTGAAGATGTCACATTCATTCCCACATGCTGCAGATATTCCCAGGGTGCACAATCACGCACTGAGTGACGTTGTTGGTCAATAAGATTGCGATACAGTCTGGTCTGAGACATCTGCTTTGAGAATATTTTTTACAAGCCACAGATGATTTTTAAATTAGAATGTTACATCTCAGTAATTCCTTCAAAAATGGGCAGTACCAAAACATTGACTCAGATTTTTACAGAAAACCCCTCGATTTTAGAGACAACAAGGATTGGTATGCAAAATTTGCCATTTGTTATGATTATTTTTATACATTTGTTTTTCAAAATCAACTAGATTGCCTATAATTGCTGACGAAAATTAATCTTTAGATTGTCTATGAGAATTAAAATTAGGTGAAAAAAAAAAAAAAAGATTAGCTACTGAGACAAGAACCATGGAAATGGATTAGACCCTGATCCTGGATTCTTGCTGAACCAAAATCAGAAAGTAACAATTGCTGCGTCTCGCTGTGTTCTGCTCACAACAAAGGAGAAAATGTTCTAAATTGTTTTGAATATTGGGATCATAACACCTAGTCTTATCATGCAAACTAAATCTGTTGTTTTGAACTTTACATTCAAAGGAAATAAGAAAATGTTAAGCAGGAAAGCTGTTTATAAACAATAAAAAAAGTATTAATTAAGAAAAAAGTTTCTTGAACAGCAAATAAGTATATTACAAAAGGATTTCTGAAGAATCAGATAGGGAAGATTGGAGTAAAGATGCTGAAAATCTATCTTAGCCATCATGGGAATAAATTAGAAAATATTCCCAAAGAGTTATTTCTGTATTTTCTATACAATATTTCTGTTTTTACTGTATTTTTATCAAATAAATGCAGACTTGGTGAGCATAAACAGACTTCTTTCAAAAACATAAAAACTCTTTCCAAACTCCAAATTGTCAACAATATGTACTGTTTCTGAAAATTTGACAAGAAAAATATAATATAACAGAATATTAATAATAAAGATCCATGTATAAGTATTATCACAACCTACATCTGCACACAAAGCAGATTTTTTTTTTTTTAATCTGGAAAAAAAAATCAGCATATTTTTCATTTTTTCAAACAAATGTTTTTTATATTCAGGGATAGAAAATGAATAAGCAACTTGAATATATGATCTCTACATGTGGGCGGGAATGAAATGCCCCTCTCCGCTGATTGGTTAAATTTGATCTCTTTCTCTTCATCAAACAGCCAGATTAAAGAATTGCTTGACACAAACTGTATCGAGGCAGAGCTTCGATATTATTAGCTCAAACTGCTGTGAAATGAATGATACTCAAAGACAAGACATAAATCAAACATTTGGAAAACTAAAAACAAAACATAGTGTGACTGGGGCATACAATATAGGACAAAGTTATTGGTATGGTAATGGTTATTGGTAATGGATTTCCTAACAAAGGCAACAGAAAGGGTGTTGAAATGATTCCAATGTTTTTAGCAGCCTTTAGCAAACAAAATATGTGTACTGCTTACCTCGAAGTAACAGTTTCCCTTTGATAAGGGGCGTGGAGCCACGTAGCAGCCAACTTCATCAGAGTTCCCTTGGTAACTACAGAAGGGAAGTAATAAAAGGCTTAATCTCTAATAATCAGAGCAGTGTTGCTTTAGGTTACTTTATTAAAATGTCCAGTGATGTGTGGACTAGTTGTTGAAATCAGGTTCAGTTATGTTTCTACATGTTTTACACCAGGGTTCCTAGAATCTTGCCCTGGAGGGCCAATGCGCTGCACACTTTAGCTCTAACCCTGATCAAACTCACCCACCTGTGTTTTTCTAATGATCCTGAAGATACTGATTAGCATATTCAGGTGTGTTTGATTAGGGTTACAGCTAAGGTCTACAGGAAAGTGGATCTCATGGGCCAGATTTGAGGATCCCTGTTTTACACTGACTACGTTTAAATGCAGCCAATAACCCATTCAAAACCGGAATATTAGCAATAACCCGGTCGCGCACGGCCATGTAAACACCGGCAAAAACCTGGATATGTTCATATCCCGGTTTTTATACCTGGGGTACCCCTTTTCTAACACGAATATTTGGTCTTGTAAACACGTTTCTGCATATCCCCATCAAAATGTGTGTTCTGCGCATGTTCTATCCGCAAAGAATCTTGGTCTTTTGAGTAGAGACGGCGTATAAAAAAAAAACCCGCGTGCAGTATAGCGGAAGTAAACAAGTCGAGGTTAACATGGCGAGACGCAGCACAGCACCACACTTTTGGAGCGAGGAGGAGACCAATTTCTTTATTAGTGTGGTGAAAACTAAGAATATAATGAGGCACAGTAGTGTCAAGTGCTGCTGGTGGATCAGTACCAGCGCCAAAGCGCAAACAAAGACTATCGCTATCTGCCCCAAACTATTCATTATCCGCCTGCTGCTGCTGTTGTTGTCTTTGGATACAGGAAGAAGAATCGGAAATGACGCATATTGCGTCTTAATGTTGTCCTTATGTCCAGACGCTAACCGTGCGTCGCCGTTTACATCGGGATATTGGCGACTGATTACACATTCCATGTATACAGGAGTAACTCTCTCTGCTCACGCATGTAAACGGGTTATCCCGAATGTTTCAGAAACCCGAATAGTGACCTTAACCCGACAATAACCCAAATTTTAACAGCTTGTAAACGTAGTCACTGATATGGGTGAGAGCTACTTTTGGAGTCCAACGTTTGAAGACCAAACATCAGTTCATTTTCCAAGAATTCAAGCCAGAACTAACTCAGAAAGATCAAGTTATTACAGAGCTGTCAATGCTAATGATCTTCAACAATACTACTTTGATGTTTTGATGCTTTTGACGCTAAAGGCATCATAAAAAGTAGAGCAAAATGTCTGGTCAGCTATCCTTGTGGGGAATCTCCATAAGCGTAAAGGTTTTTATACTGTACAGACCGTATTTTCTATCACCCTACACCAACCCTACACCTAACCCTCACAGGAAACTTTGTGCATTTTTAGATTTTCAAGAAACTTCATTCTGTGTAATTTATTACCTTGTTTACCCATGGGGACCTCAATTTAGGTCCCCACAGTGACACGAGTCCCCATGAGTCTGTGTGTATTCAGGTTTAAGTACACACACACACACAGACACACATATACATATACATATATATATATATATATATACACACACTCACACACATTTATATACTTTACACAGATTATTTAAATACACACACAATCTTACAAAGATTTGTGGTTGTTTTTTTTTCAGCACAGACACTTCAGATGCTTTTTTTATCCATCAAAGCATGTGGGAAAGATATATTATCAGCCTCTTCCACCCAAGGTCTTTACTGGTAAATTACCTTGACAAGGGCTTTTTGACAAAACATTGGTTAATGGAATAAAGCAGTTTATTTGTAAGTGCGTGTGGTTATATATCCTCTCTACACAGATTTGGTATATTCTGACCTGCACCTTGGATGTGCGTGTGGTTGATTATTTTATTAAATTAACAGTAAATTACCATTAAGAGATCATGTGTGAACAGGATATTTCAAAAATACTGGTAAATTCATTTCGGCAATTTACCAGTAAGAAAATTTGTAACATTATCAGTAAATTACCGTTATGAAGCTCTGTGTGAACGCAGAGATTCCCGGTAAAAGCAAGTACAAGCTCAGATTGTGCTGACGTGAGATGTCTACTCAGGGTCAATCATAACATTCTGACGCAGATGACACATTTACTTGTGTAGTTTGGTTTGAAGTTGTCTAATACGATGTCTCTGGGCCAAAAAAGCAGCTGCTAGAATGTGAACGTTTGACAAGTATTAAAACATCATCAAAAACACTGACCGCGTGTACCAGTTTACAAACGAGGTTACAGAATTTACCGGTATTTTGAAACTGATGTGTGAATGGTGTTTTATCGGTAAAAAGATGGAATGTCATTGCTGGTGTGAACAGCGCATTTCTGTATTTACCTGTAAAGTAGTTCCAGTAATTTTCCAGCTAATTTAATACTTTTCTACTGTGAAAGGGGCTATTGTTTATACATTTTTCAACATTGATAATAGGGCTGGGTGATATATATATATATATATATATATATATATATAAATAAAGATATCTCGATATTGTAAAACATTTTTACGATATTCATTTTGTATCTCGATATGTTTGCATTTGCATTTAAATAAAAAAAAACTCTAGACCAAGTGATTACTTACTGCTTTTTATTAAATTAACATGTATATGTAACTGAAGTAGAGCAAAACTAGTACAGAAAGTGCATTCTGTCAACTTTTTTAGAGCATGCAATTCACAATTTACACTGTGCAACTGGGGGAAATGATTAAACTGGGATAAGTATTTTTTTTACAAGTTTTTAGCTACGAACACAAGTCTATCGCTGGTTTAAGAGAAGCTCTGTGGCATAAAACTATGTCCCCCACACTTATGAAAGCCCACATCGTAAAGTTGCGTAGAGCAGTCCGCAGTAACATGTTCCGTTTTTGGACATTCGGCACGTTCTTTTGGGAAAGTATGCTTAAATTTTTTTTATATTGGATGTTCACAATATTTTCAAATTTTACATTGTCCTCAAAATTATTGCAATATTATCGCTAATATTCGATATATATCGCCCAGCCCTAATTGATGAGAATAAGAAATATTTCTGGAGCAGCAAATCAGCATATTAAAATGATTCCTGAATGATCATGTGACACTGAAGACTGGAGTAAATGATGCTGATAATTTAGCTTTGCCATCACTGGAATAAATTACATTTTGATATGTATTAAAACAAAAAAAACTATTCTTTGAAATTGCAATAGTATTTCACAATACTGTTGTTTTATAAAGTTGTGATCAAATTAAAGTAGCCTTGGTGAGCATAAGAATCTTCCAAAACATAAATAAAAAAAAGTTCAATATACATATTTATGATATTTTTACTATTACTTATTACTTTTTGCATTCTCTGAATTCTCAAACTAGACAAACAAACTGATATAAATTAAATCTAAATATGATGGAAACTTTGCATTCAAAAAAAGATGAATTATATCATTTATTTTTCCGACGGATGGAATTTGCATTTCATCCCTATTCTGATCAAATAAAAACAATAGCCACTGACTTTTTTTCTCTGAAATTATAATTGTTTCAATCAGTGAGGTCAAGTGAGTCAAGGCTGATTGCATCTTTAGTGGCTCAAATACACGCACTCACGATTCTTTACGCTCGCAAGGCCAGCTCAATGAAATTGATGGGGGTGGATGGTTGCGCAGTTCAAAAAATTCAAATAAATAAGGATAAATGAAAAGCAGTGCAGAATTTTTCCATGTAAACATGTAGGGGGGTCAACACAGGCAAGGAACTGATTACTGAACACAGTGGAAAAAGAACAGAGCTAGGGGTCACTCGATGGGCAAACCTACCTTAGCGTGTCTCCATTCTTCAACATTCGTTTGTATCGCTCTTGATAACGAACAGCACGGACTTCCCTGATTTCTCTGATCCTGCGCCGCCAGTTCATAAATCTGTAGTGTAAATTGATATCATCCATCTCATAGATCTGTGGAGTGGAAAACAGTAACAGCAGATGCTGTAAGCTTTAAAAGTTTTGGATTGATCATCTGGGATTCACAACTCATTCAAGACACGAGAAGTGGAAGTAATGATGGAATTGCTGTTCACAAATTGCCATAATGAACTGTATGCCTTTTAGTAATTTTCCAACAATTTTTTTTTTTCGTAACCACGTTTCTAGTGCAGGGTTTCCCAAACAAGAGTTCACGAGTAGAAGAAAATTAACTAATAATGAATTAAATTGAACAGATATAGTTGCAACATTAGGCTAATTGAAATGAACCGAAATCGCAACATAAATACATTTCTGGTCAATTTGTGTTTAAAACTTTAAATTCTACACCATCTCTGTATATGCAGTGAGGTTATGCATTTTGAATCGCAAAGTGTGCTAGATTCACTTTCTTCAAATATTCGCGTAACATGCAGACATTTTGTGGACAGAAGTTTAAAACGAAAGTTCACCAGTATTCCTTCGAAATAAAAGCTTGAGGATTTGAAATATTAAAAGCTTACTGGTTTGAATGTTTTAAAGTGAAGAATGTAAAACATAAATATTACTATTATAACTTTCAGTGTAAAACGGGATAACATTATTAATGTAACCTCAAGTTTTATTTTACAGTATAATTGCAATATATTTATGTATTTATTTGTAACAATTAGAGTCAAAACTAACAATAATATTAATAGTATTGATTGATAATATCAAGTTTAACATTATTATATTCTGTTTGATTAGTTTCATAAAACACCAGAGTGAATGTAATGAACTAAAAGAGAAGTCTATTTAAAATCCAGCATACTCTGCTGAATTTAATCACTGAAATCATCACAATATGACAAAATAATTATGTCCTTTCTGACCAAGTCATGCAGCCCCATATACAAATAATCATATAAAAAATTGCTTCAAGTAAATATTTAACATCTAAGGTTAAAAAATAAAATGTATAACTCCTACTCTAAAGTGTGCAATGATTTAGAAATGGGATACATATTTTTCTCCCCACCTACAACTAAGATGAACAACACTCAGCAATAAATACTTAATAACTTTGAGTCAACTCAAGTTCCCCAATATCAGTTGTTCACAAAACATTTTATTTTATCACAGGGCCTTACTGTCATAACTGGCCTGTACACACATGCAATAAATGACACTACTATAAAGAGTTATCTAAGAGTCTAAAAGGTCTCGACAGATGTAACGTGTCAGCTGTCATTCATACATCCAGGATATGACAGAGGATCATTCGAAATGGTTGTAATTATCATGTCAAAAAGCATTTAACAACAGACACAGAAATTATTTGTTTCTCATAAAAAGTCGGACAGACAGAAGTCTAGACTAAAACATCTGGGTAACGTTATATAAATACTGACTACATCAATGCTATATATAGTGTCAACAATAAACTCTTACTTAACTTCTGTTAAAACAGCGAACTATTTAAATATTACTTGTATGTTTAAAGAAAAGTCTGTTTCATATTTTGAGACAGAAGGAAAATAATTATTACGTAATAGAAGCAATAGCTTTTACTAGCAGGTTAGTTTCAATCACTGCTAATCACCTTACATAGCTAACAAATTATTAGCTTTGAGACCTAACGCTACTCGAAATGAAATGAACCGCTAAATGTCTACAATGTCATTAAAGTGTAACGTATCTAAATATCATGTCGTCACGTACGTACCTTATGTTCATCAGCGGGAAAACTTTAAAACATTCTAAGGCCACTTGTGTTTACTTCTAGCTCTCGACTCCATTCGCTAAGCTACCCGACAAACTTCGCTGAAGTGAGGGCGGTTCTTCCTGGATGGCGTCAGTGGAGGAATGAATGCAGCGCACCAGTGAAAGAGTTGATTGACAGGTAATTGACCAATGAGAAGCGTCGCAACGAGTCGCAGTGGTTTTTACGAACTGCGCAGGACAGAAAAGCTTTTGATCAATTTTAAAATTAATATGTTGAGATTTTTTTTTTTTAAATAGCCTATAGTTGGATCCTATTTTATATATAAATAAATGTATTATAATCGCAATCATAGAATCTTTTATTATTATTATTATTATTATTATTATTATTATTATTATTATTATTAAAAATACGATTGTGGCTATATTTAATGGACAATATTCAGTCAGTATCGTAAAAATAAACCTAACAGGGTAATCAGGGTTTATTCTGCAATAATGACCAGCTGACTGAATATTATCGCTTGAATTGCCACAGTCACATTTGATAAATTAAAAACACTGTACATTATCTCACAGCTAATTGTTGACATGAAATAAATAATTTTACTTGTAAAAACCAAAGTTACACGTAATTTCTCTGGCCAATGGTTATTATTGTGAAACATCTGACTTGTAAATACCAAGAACCAAGTCATGTCATCAAGTGACACAAATATAACATTATTAACACAAGTGTTGACACAAATACTTCCATTGTTCATTACCTGTGTGGATATATTTTCAGACTATTAAAACGTTCTGGCATTTTATTACCTCAGGCTCACACAACTGAAAAGTGGGTTACAGAACATTTGGCACAATCTAAGAGCCCCTTATAATGGTGACTCGTAACAACTGCAGGAGTTAAATGTAGCCTACTATATACTGTAAGCCAGCGTGACATCTGAAAGACAGGATGATGCATGTATCTTAATTTTGGTTTAATTTACACTGAAGCTGCTGACAAATGGAAGCAGCAAGGTTTCAAAAGAAACACAAGGGCTGGAACGATCAAACTCTGTCTTGTAGACAGAGATGAGGAGGAAAATTGTGTAATCTGGTGAATCTAGAAGCAGAGAGACCCCATCAGTTTGGCACACTTCTCCATTCTCCAGCCAGGACATGTGGAAACAGAGAACGGGGTCGTGCTGTGGCACGGATGGGAATGTCAGACAGCAGGTGATTTTCTGCATTCTTTGCCAAGACTAATCAACTCTAATAAGCGAACATCAGCCAGCCGACGTCTCCGTAACGCTCCAACCTTTTGTGGTTTCCAGAAGTTAAATAACTATAGTAGACCTATCAAATGGGGATACGTAGTTCAATGGTATCCGTTACCGATAAACAGAACTAGAAAGACACTCAGAAGGCAAACATGTTTGTGTTAAAAAGAACTATGACCACACATGTCAATATTGTAAGATAATCATCTAAATCCTGTTTGCCTTCTGCACTGGTACCAGCCCATCTTTGACATCTTAACTTCCATCCTGCTTCATAACAACTTTAAAAAACACCACTCTGTCCTTATGGGACCCTTTCAGCTGGGCGTGACTAGTAAGCAGGCTTTTGCATGTAAGAGACCCCATCAAATACATCTGCTTGGTGCATCCTGTTGGTATAAATCTTGGCATAAACCCCTTGGCCACTGTATGGAATTTTCATCGTCTGACACTTCTCTGCACTGAAAGACGACTCATGAACTCTTAATGAATTAATAGAATCTGGGCCAAAGGACAACTAGAACTTTATGAAGTCCTCCAAAGAGATCAGATTTATCTGGTTGACTAGGCTGATGGATTGCATTATTAGCTGCTGGCATATATCGTCTTGTGTACATTCCAGTGAAAACACTGGCCCAATTATCCACATGGTCCCTTCTCCAAAATAAACCATTAAGCGGCAGAATCTCCTTTGGTTGAATGACCACTCCATCATAAAGCAACGTTCTCATGCAGGTGGTCATTCACTGTGCTTGTTAAGTCTGATGTCACATGTCGCCTGGTCCAAACGTTCTATCAAATCCCAAAAGCAAATAATAAACGGTGCCAATATACACTCACAAATTGCTGTAATACTACTGAAAAAAATTATGATCCTAAGCTTCATCTCCATACGGAAATCTCTGATGGCCAGACAGAAACTGTTCAAATATTGGTGTCCAGGACACCTTGACTGTTGTTTATACCTTTAGTTTTTTTTAAAGCTTTGTTTGAATGTGTGAATAAACAGTGCTTAATAAATGGCTGTTGAGATTGCGTGCTCTCAACTGAAACAAGTAGAGGCTTGGACTCAGAAACTGTATTTCTTATGTCACAACTTAACGTGTTGTAGATCTTCTTGTGTATGCTTGGTCTATAAATGAGTTTCTTTCTTCATCTTTTTTTTGTTACTTTTTGGCTTTGTAATTTGCAACAAAATATCATTACTGGACCTGACGTGACGTATCCTAGACTTTTACAATAATTTTTTGTGCTTAAACCCCATGCTCAAGTTTTTCTGCATCCGTTTTGTGAGTGCAACATGCCAACATGTTAATATCCAATCAACAGCCCAATCCGTGCTCTACATTTAGTCTTTTTCGATAATCTGTTATGTTCTGAAGTATACCACAATAAGGAAGAAAAGATCCTTCACCATTAGTGTCACAAGTAGTTTTCTGCATCTGAAAGATCATGGAGAGGTTTAAAAAGTAACTAATACTACTAGGATGCATAAAAAAGCTTGACTTCTATCAAGTGGCCAGTCTTTTTAGCATTGTTAGAAGCAACAGGGTTAATGGTGTAACTCTCCCACAAGGAAATTACCGTAGTCGGCAGAGAAATCGAATCCCTCACCTTCATTGTTATCATGGCAAAGATTACTAGAACATTTTCACAGATGATGCAAAAAAAGTAACCATCATAGCCAGAGTAAGTATCCTGGGCAAAGGAATGTTTCCAGATACAATAATGGGTGAGGGAAAGCTGGAGAAGTGCTTGATGATTTCTAAAAGGAAAAATAATCTCTCTCTCTTTCTTTCCACCCCCCCTTACACTCTCTCTCTCTCTCTCTCTCTCTCTCTCTCTCTCTCTCTCTGTCTCTCAGTCCCAGCCCCTGAAGGTGTCATAACTGTGCTCTCTCCCTCTTGCTCTCTATCACCGCCTTTCAAATCTTTAAAAGCCGCTGCTTGCCGTTTCTCACTCGTTCTCGGTTTGTATCCTCTGGCACTGCAGGGGACTCCCGGCTCTCAGCCTCACTAAGCTGAAAAACGAGCAAAGAAACAGAGAGGGGAAAGAGAAATAGACTTCCAGAAATAGCATCAGCCACGTACGACACAACTGAGCATGGAGAACCTGAGACCCGGACGCAAGATGTCCTTCCTTTCCAACTTGACCCCCGTTGTCCTGTTGCTGATCGTCCACTGTGGATCCTCGTCTTTGGCGGGTCGCTTGGGCCCCAACAAAAACTGTCAGACCTGCAAAGATGGGCACCCCTTGGCTGCGGGCCGGACCTCCAGGGATCCGGCTGGGGCGCCCAGCACAAATGTGTTGGCGTTGGGGGAGCCCTGTGGGGTTTACACACTGAGCTGCGCCAAGGGGCTTCGCTGTGTACCCCCTCCACGTGAACATAGCCCCCTTCAGGCTCTGCTGCAGGGCAGAGGCTCCTGCACCAAACAGAGCAAAACGAGTCCCACCGAGAGGCCCCGCCCCACAGGTAAGAGCTACAGCCAGCTGATGCTTTTGCGGTCCCTTCCTCCGTCTTGTAGCTCCGCCGGCGTTGTACCATGCCACATGCGGTGAGAAAATGCAATGGGCAATCTGCTTTAAGTACCACAGCGAAATAGCTTGAGGATGCATTTCAGGTTCAGATGTGCTGGCAAGCCGCTGTGCTGCAGTGGCCATATCAGAGGCTTAGTAGAATGACAAAGCTGTAACTGAACCAAGGACATGGGCATAAAGTGCTGGGAATAGCTGCTGATGTGATGGCTGTAAATTCTTTCTGAGTGTAAAGGCATTTCTGTGGTTTGAGGCTTTCACACATCGTAAATACGCATGAACATCACTTGTAATGATGGACATTTGTATTAATGTGCAAGGGTTGTATATGAGTACAGATGTGTGTGTGAAATTGTGACAGTATATGAATTGTGCCATGCATATGGACATCACAACTATTCAGAGCAGAATAAAGAGGAGCAACAGAGGAGATAAAGAGCGAAAGTAATGTGTGTTTGTGTGTGTGTGTGTGTGTGTATCAGTGTCACCAACATTCCTAGAGTCTCATTTCAAGTAGAAGGTGAAATGCAGTCATGCAGTCTCCATCTACTGTTTACTTTAGGTCATTACAACTTGAGAGCCTATAATATATTGTCAATTCATGGGAATGATTTGAGGAAATATTCCCTACAAATGTGTGTTTTTCCAGTTTAAGTAACCCAAATCAAACTACATATACTCTTAAATCACAGATAAACATATTTAGTCAAATCACAGTTTGTAATGGCTTTTTTTTTAATGCAGAGTCATAAATTAGTATTAATGATTCTATTCATGTTTTTCATAGGGCCACATCCTTCGAACAGTGGTGAAATAGAAAAGGTGAGTCTATTCTTTGTTTTTTGTTTTCTATGCTCACAATGAAAACAGAGCATGAAAAATACAAAAAAATCTACTGGAAAAAGGGTTACATACAGTATGTTATATTATTAATTATATCAATTGTTGGATCTTAAATTAAAGAGGAACTCTGGTTTTAAGATCCTGAGAATTTTATGATTTTATAATAATTATAGAATTTCATATAATAATTATTTTATATTATTACACCAAACTAATTTGTATACTTCTAGGTAGTGCTATGTACAAAAAAATGGATGCCTTTTAGAAATATAGATAAAACAAATGCTTATGTATAGTATTCCAATATTTCGTTTTCAACACTTGCTCACCAGGCTCCATGTCGTAAGCTGCTCAACTCTGTCTTGCGTGGACTCGAACTCACCATTTTCCAGTCGGATCGGGACATCTACATCCCAAACTGTGACACTCGTGGTTTCTACAGGAAAAAGCAGGTACTGGTTTTTTATTGGTTTTTTATACTGGAATTTTATATCATGTTACTGTAGGAAAATTTCATTTTCAAGATTCAAGTGTCTTTATTGTCATGGTCAAAAAGGTTTTACATTGCCAAAGGATTAGTAACTTTATCATTTAGAAACAATTAGAATAATGAGAAGGATCATTTTATCACTGTTTACTCTTATTGATAGGTCTTCCTTTTTATTTGTTAAATAACAGTATCTATCATACTTCCTTGCGGAAGTTCATGAGCTGTTTTTCCAGCTTAGTTTCCTTTAATGAACTGAGGAGGAAGTTTTGATATCTGAAGGTCACCACTATGAGCCATTTTACATTGTGAATGTTGGTGTGCACAGTAGAATGACGTATACAAAGCCAGAACAATCTCCTGTTGTCTTGTAGTGTCGGTCCTCTAAGGGCATGCAGCGTGGCCAATGCTGGTGCGTCGACGAGATGGGAAACACAGTGCCATCACGTGCCGGCGAGGATGGCATTTTACCATGTGATGGAGAGTGAGGGGAGCGACTGCCCCACAGCTCTGAGCCTGGAGGAGGAGGAGGGGTACAGGGAGAGGGGATGACTTCAACTTGGTGCAAGCCACTGCCAGACCAGAACACTCCAGGGATAAACCACTTGACATGGGAATGGGCCCTCACTCAGAACGTCCAAACCACATTCACTGCCATAAACTCGAATAAACAGCATCAGAACACTAATGACCACTACACCACATGAACTTAAGCTGGGATAGATCAGCTGTTACAGAGAGATATTTAATTCCCTGGCCACAACTTCTATCCACGCTTATGTTTGTTTTTCAATGGGCGGTTTAACTATTAAGCAGATGCTTTCGAACCCGTCCCCTCTCCCCTTCTTCAGTGATACACTGACTAAACTATACTTATGAAAATGGAACATACTTTCTCGTCTAATTTATTCTGGAGTTACTAAATTTCCTTGAATTTTCTCCTCAAAGACTTGCGTGCTTTTGAATTGTACACATTGTTATGTAATCGACATCTAAACTCTATCATAATGTGCACATTTGGCAAGTACTCGTTTAGGCCTATATGACACTCTGCAAATGCACGTCGTGGATTATTTGTACATAAGTGCGGTTATCGTGGTTGGTTGTGTCATGAGGTAGAATATTCTTGAATGCTGATGGCTGTTATATTTTTATACATTTTATATATATATATATATATATATATATATATATATATATATATATATATATATATATATATATATATAATATATATATACTGTATATATATAAAAACATATAATTTGTTGATTTATTTAATGAACTACGATGCCATGTATTTTTATATTGTCAGCAGTTTTTCATTGTCAAAACAGAGCTTATTTTTTAATTTGCTAAGAGAGTGAGTGCCATCCGTTGGTGTCACCATAAAAAGGGATTAAAAACAAAGACATACAATTTAAACACACCCTTAAGAGCATTTACTGCTGTACATGTTTTTTATATATATATAATATATGTTATTTTATGTCACAGTTGTTTCATTATTTATGTTGATATGTTGACCCTTCAGTATTGGACAATTCTGTGTATTTTTTTCAGAACTCTGTGTTTTGTCATTCCCAAAATGCATTGAGAAAAAAGTGCACAAAATAATGTCTGATCAATGTACCTCACACTGATTTTGTTGTATCAATATATGTGCCAGTAGTTCTGGGCCCTTGAAAATGGACTCAATGCAAAAAATATAATGTGTGCAAGAACTATGAGACAAAAAAAAAAAAAAGATACAGAGAAAAATAAATGCATATGTTAATATAAAGACTGATTCTTTGCAGAATCTCATTTAGAAACTCACATGCATGAAATTGAATATGATAAATTATGAATACTATCAACATGCACAACTGAAAAAAAAAAAAAAATTCCCAGAGGCAATGAATTAGCAAAGGCAAATAGAAAGAGCAGATGCTGCTGTTGGCTGCAAGAATACAGCCATATGCTCATACAACTGTCAAATACAAATATTGCCTTGTGCTACAGTGGGGAAAATATTTATTTGATCCCCTGCTAATTTGTAAGTTTGCCCACTTACAAAGAAATGAAGGGTCTGTCATTTTTACAATAGGTTTATTTTATAATATAGAGACCAAAAAAATCCAGGAATAAAACACATTATATAAAAGATTAGAAACTGATTTGCATTTCAGTGAGTAAAATAAGTATTTGATCCCCAAGCAAAACACGACTTAGTACTTGGTGCAGAAACCCTTGTTGGCAAGCACAGATGTAAGACGTTTCTTGTAGTTGGTCACCAGGTTTGCACACATCTCAGGAGGGATTTTGATCCACTCCTCGTTACAGATCCTCTCTAAATTCTTAAGGTTTCTTGGCTGTCATTTGGCAACTCGAAGTTTCAGCTCCCTCCACAGATTTTCTATAGGATTGAGGTCTGGAGACCGGCTCGGTCACTCCATGACCTTAACTTGCTTCTTCTTGAGCCATTCCTTCACTGCCTTGGTGGTATGTTTTGGGTCATTGACATGCTGGAAGACCCATCCATGACCCATATTCAGCGTTCTGTCTCAGGGAAGGAAGTTCTCATCCAAGATTTTACAGTACATGGCCCAATCCATTTGCCCCTCAATGTGACAAGACTAATCTGTGTTCCACATGGGCACATAACCATCTAACATCTGTGGGAGCCAGAATTCATGCTGGGTGATAGTAGATCAAATACTTACTTCACTCACTGAAATGCAAATACATTTCTAACCTTTATATAATGTGGGGGTTTTTTTCTGGATTTTTGGGGTTGGAATTCTCTATCCGTTAAAATAAACCTGGAATAAAAATTACAGACCCTTCATTTCTTTGTAGGTGGGCGAACTTACAAAATAAGCAGGAGATCAAAGAAATATTTTCCCCACTGTATGGTGACTGTGCATTTTTGCAAACCAAGAACAGATTTTGCTTACTAAGAATAACTTAATGCTTTATCAGAGTAGAATATATTTTTAAAGAGCCAAACGGTTAAATATAATGATATTTATAGAGTCCAGTTGTCATGAACATAAAGGAAAGATTAAATATTGCTGGAAGCTTTTGAGCCAAGACAGATCCATGCACATATATACTCACACAACAATCCATATGCTTGTTTCCAAGGTAACAACATAGCAGAATATAGCATATGTCTGTGCTTACATCATGCCCTACTTTGTACCACTGTCACTTGGAGAGTTTATTCGCCCTGTAACGAAAGCAACATTTCTGAATGCATTATTCGCTGTGTCGACACTGGTTATCAAAAACTAAGGAAGCCAAGATAAAGAATCTACAAAGATATGACAAAATATATGTAAGCAGTATATTTACCCACATACCTTGCTGACATTTGATACACAGTAATTAAAGCTGCAGTAGGTAACTTTTGTAAAAAATATATTTTTTACATATTTGCTAAAACTGTCATTATGTCCTGATAGTAGAATATGAGACAGATAATATGTGAAAAAAATCAAGATCCTCTGGCTCCTCCCAGTGGTCCTATTGCCATTTGCAGAAATGCATCCACTCCCGGTAATTAACAAACAATCAAAGCTGCGGTCCGTAACTTTGTTTGTGTTCAAAATGTAGAAAATGTATATAATAAGCGAGTACACCATGAATCCATTTTCCAAACCGTGTTTTTAGCTTGTCCTGAATCACTAGGGTGCACCTATAAAAAGTGTTTATATTCGGACTATTTTAGATTGCTTCGGGGTACCACGGCGGAGTAACCCAGTACCTTTGTGATTCTCATAGACATAAACAGAAAGAAGTAGTTCCGGCTACGATGTTCTTCCGCAAGACGCAAGCAGTTCTGTTTATTAACCGCTAGAGTGTCAAAAGTTACCGACTGCAGCTTTAAAAAGAAAAGAAAGAAAAGGAGAAAAAGTTTTTATTTTAAGGTAAACTCTAGTTAAGGTAAAACACCTCACTATTTGAGGTACTTCTTTGTGGCGGGAAGTCAAGTCAGACTCAATTTCGCGAATTGGTTCTTTCGAATAATTTTCAAAGAACCAGATGATTATTTTGCGTACTTGCACTGTGCGTTTTTTTTTCTTTCTTTCGATTAAGATTAATTAGTTTATAGTTTATTAATTTAGTTTAATTATTGTTTATTGTAATTATAGCATCCCAGCTCAGTTTGTTGCAGCCATGTTTTGGCTCAAATAGGCTAAACATTCCAAACAAGCCATTACAATATAAATATAATTCGAATTTACATTAAATAATACTAATTCTCTTTGGGCTGAACATTTTTCGCACATTTTATTTTGTCTAGTTAGGCTAAATCCATCGTTTTTCTTATTCATGTTTACAACTGCGTCGTTTGCCTACATCAAATTCTCAATTCACCGATTGGTTCTGCTCATAACGAAATTGGGCATGTTTCAGCTCGAAAAACTGATTCGAGAACCGCTCAAACCGATTCAGTCCGATTCGTTAAGTTTTTTTTTTTTTTTTACTTGTTCAACTGAATCATTGAAAAGATCCACCACAAAACAACGATTCTTTCGGACATGTCAATCATGTCAACCACTGGAACGAATCAGTTTAATAGTTAGGTTAGTATTGATATTGTTCCACTGTCTCATCTCACCTGTAACAGTTACGTCCGCAAACTACGTGACGTTGACTCAGGTGACACACATTCCTGCTGTCACAATGTATCAAGATCCGTTCCTCTGAACTTGTGGGAGGAGCATCTGGATCACTGCCACACTTCAGCAACCTAGAGTTGTTCACTTCCATGAAGAATCGGTCCATCTGGGCCTGCAAACACAGCGGAAAACTGGCCTCCGCAGCTTAGCGCTTGGTTGATTTCGACCTTTGATTGTCAGTTATAGGAACCGGAGCAGGAACAGAGGGAGGCGGATCCGAGAGGAAAAACAGAACGCTGTGTTACGGGGAGTGACCGTGATGATGGCGTCCCACGGTAACACCGGCAGCGCCTCCAGCCCGATGGTCATGCTCGCCCCCAAAACCAAGACCAAAAAGAAACATTTCGTGCACCAGAAGGTGAAAGTGTTCCGAGCGAGCGACCCAATGCTCAGCGTGTTCATGTGGGGCGTTAATCATTCGGTAAGGTGGTATATTATTTACTTAACTTCCTACATCACACAACTGCCATTTTTTGAGCTAACAGTTAGCTGCAAGTACGTATGTTGGGGAATGGCTTTCTTTAAGTGCATTATCTATTATTTAAATACATAATTTGTGTGTACTGTTGTTAATATGGATTTTGGCACGTGGGGTCACGCGCAAACTGGACATATTGTTTCATTGCACGAGGCGGATTTGCTGTTGTTTGCGACGTTCGATTTGCGAACGAATCGTTCTTTTGAGTCGGATCTTTGAAATAGAATTGGTTTACAACGGTAGTCTGTAAACCAGTCTCGACGAGTGTCGAATCAGACTAAATCGGTCCAAGCAGTTCACCCACAATTCTGGGCATTATTTTACTTTCAGTATTGTTTAATTTACTTGCAAATCACATTTAGCTTCTCAATGAAGTTGTTTTTATTATTTGAATTGCGTATGCAACAAATTTAACTGGGGCACATGAAATTACAATATCACTCATGAAATACGTACGAATGTAAAACATTTTAAACATATGTACCTATTTATAACTCTGACTGAACGTTTTAGATGATATTCAACCCCGGAATGACGGACTACATGATTATGTAGTATGTACTTAACGTCTTGAGTTAAATGAATCATTGAGTCGTTTATTTGAAAGGTTCTTTGTCACTGTTCGAAAGAGCCGTTTGGCAAATGAGTCAGATTTCATATGACTAACTGGTGTTGAGAAAGTAATTTTTGTCGAAATATGATTTTAATATCTTAAATTTGTCTTGTCTATATAATGTTTTTCTGCATTTAGATGTTCCATGCACGAAAAAACTATTTAGTAAAAATGCACGATTAATATGGGTATGCAGTGAGTCTAAAATTATAGGGTTTTTAATTATGACTGAAATTCCCAAAGGGATCTTAGAGGAAGTGATTGCTTTTAGAGGGATTTTATGTTTTTGAAGCATTTTGTTGTTGCCAGAGATTGGGCAGTTTTTTAATGAAATGTATTTAAAATGTGTATTTATACATTCAAGTAATTTGTATTTTGTTGTACAAAAGTAATTTGTAATTAAATTCTTTGAGAGACAGTTTTTTTTTATTTGAAATGCTTAACCTGTGCTAATAGTAAATCTAACAATAGCCTATCACCGGTTTTTGACTAGATTCAGGTGAATCAATTAGTTCATGGAAAACAAAACAATGAAAGAAGCTGTTTTTGTGCTCCGTGCAAACTGGCCAAGTATGTGCTAAAATATATTCTATCAGATATTGCTCTATGAATGTTATTACAGGACAGAAGGAAAAGCTGTGCTGCTCTACAACTTTGCTTTTCATGTGAAGTATTTGGGGCAGTTTTGCTGGGAAAATCAAGGGAAAGGGAATTTAATGAACCTCACCTGTCGACGTGATGTTGGTGAAATACATTGGCCATCACTCGATCGCATTACAATGGAGTGTGTGCAAGGGCATGAGCAATAAGTTGTTGACCACAGCTCTCTTAATGGCCACCAGTGTCACTATAACAAGGGTTTCTGAATTCTACATAGAATTAACAGCTAAATATCTTAACAGCTTAATACCAGCATTTCAGGAGTTAATCTTTACTGTTGACAGTGAGCTTCAGCCATCCTCTTGACTAGGCGGTATGACAATTTCGCAGGACTGGTTAGTTTTTGACACAACGATAAAAGAGCGATGAATAAAGTTTAGGCATGCTTGATGGTATTCAAGAAACCATAGTCGATTGTGCCTTAAAGGAACACTCCACTTTTTTTTAGTAAAACAGTTAGAGTAAAACAGTTGAGTTTTGCCATTTTTGAATCCATCAGCCGATCTCCGGGTCTGGCGGAAGCACTTTTTAGCTTAGATTAGCATAGATCATTGAATCTGATTAGACCGTTAGCATCTTGCTCAAAAAACACCAAAGAGTTTCTATATTTTTCCTATATAAAACTTGAGTCTTTTGTAGTTCCATCATGTACCAAGACTGACGGAAAATGAAACGTCATGACTTTCTAAGCTGATATGGCTAGAAACTATACTCTCATTCCGGTGTAATAATCAAGGATCTCTAGCAAATTTTTTTGATTATTATGCTGGAATGAGAGTTCTAGTTCCTAGCTATATCTAGGGGAGTTGAAATATGAGCCTATTTTCAAAAATAGTGGAGTGTTCCTTTAAGTGAACATAATAATTTAGAATAAAAATGGGTCAATTTATTTGATATATTGTCTAGTGTTAGGGTTAAAGAATATGTATAGAAGTTGTTCAAGGAGGGGAAAGGACTTCTCTTTCTCTTGTGTGTATTTAACTCCAGTATTACTAAGTTTAATGGGACTGTCTCTTGCACTTCAAATGATTGCTTGTAAATATTTTCGATGACATGTTAGAAGAGGGCATGTCATTCAGTGTTATATTGAAAATCTGCAAGTGCGAAGTTAATTTCAGTTGTTTCTCCCAAACTGTTTTTCCAGATAAATGATTTGAATCAAGTTCCAGTGCCTGTCATGCTGCTTCCTGACGACTTCAAGGCCAACACCAAGATTAAAGTCAACAACCATCTCTTCAACAAGTATGTATCAAAAGCTCCTCATTATTTTACACAGATTTTCATTGCACTGTGTGTTCGCTGTGTCTACAGCTGCACGTGAACTTGTTCTTCAAAGCAGGAATGTTTCCATTCATTTAAATAAATTCTTGTGTTGATGGTGAGAGTGTAATTGGCAGCTTTTTCTGCAGAGCAGCCATTCCGCCTTCAGGTGAATGTGACTTATTAAAAGCTTTTTTTTTTTTTTTTATGAATGATCCTTCTGTATCTTGCAGGGAGAATCTTCCGAGCCATTTTAAATTTAAGGAGTACTGTCCACAAGTCTTCAGGAATCTCAGGGAGCGATTCGGAATTGAAGATCTTGACTACCAGGTGACCTTTTTTCATTTATTTATTAAAAAAAAAAAAAAAAAAAAACTTTTTGTGCATTGCATTCATTGAGGAATCGGCTTGTATTTGGACACCAAACATTCAAAGTTCTCAAGAACATAAAGTATGAGCAGTTATTCAAAAGTCAAAAGTTTTTTTCCTTTTGTTTTGCATATACTATAATATCACTGCTTAATTTGTTTTAAATTTTTGTGCTTGCGTGCATGGATGTTTTCCATCAGGTGTCCCTGGCCCGCAGTGCTCCCATGAGAGGTGAAGGTCAGGGGAAGGTCTTCTCTTCACGTCCTATGACCGTACACTGATAGTAAAGCACATCACGAGCGAAGAAGTAGCTGATATGCATAACATTCTCTCCGAGTATCACCAGGTATCTCACAACACACTGGTCAGGACATGCACTAAATCAAGCTATATCAAAAGTTATATTTAATCTAACAGATCATTAATATCTGCTCCACTGCTGTATCCTTCATGCATGTATGATTATATAAGTGCTTACAGATCTGAAACTAGCATGGCATCCAAATTGTTAGGCTGATTTATTAAACTGTAGCTTCAAAAGCTGGTTTCAGGCACATTATGTCACATACATTTGTGTTTCAATTTGCTTAGCACTTCAACTGAAATATGTTTATTAGTTTACATGTTACACAAGTTTGCCTGCGTTGGAGAAAAATCATACAAAATTATTCAGACTCCAGCTATTTTTGTGTTTAATCACCCAGTTGGGATCTGCGGGTCTGTTGTTCATTTCCTCTTTACACTGTCACACAAAACTTGTTCAGCCACTAGAGTCATTTTCATGTTCCACCACACTTCCTTGAAATAGTTAAATTGCTCTTTTTATAACTGACAGTGAGCTTTTGTTCTGGGCGCTTGTGGGAATGGGAAGTTGTGTTTATGGTTGATACAGCGGTAGTCTTAGATTGTGTTCCCCTTTTTACAGCATCATGATAAAGTTATGGGTGTTATATTCACAGGCGAGACACTAACCTAACCGACTCCAAACTTTTGAGCAGTATAAAGTATTTTTAGTTATTTTAGATACATGTATATCTTTTTAAAGCTCTTGTTTTTAGCTTGTGTAAGGGTAGGGTTAGCGTAGCGTTTGAGCGCCTCTGTTTTGTTTACAGTGCTGTGATGACCATGAGATAAGTTTGTGTGAGTGGCTTTCTCAGTTTCCATTGTAGCCGAGTGAGCAGATTTTAATCGAAGCTGTGCTTCTGCATTTGCACTGCCTTTAGAGTATATTCACAACATGTCCTGAGGGTGCACTAACATGTGTACCAGAGTCTACAATGACAAATTTAAACTCCACTTTTAAGTGCTATAATCATGCATTTTCCTTCATATTGCAGTTTTAGTTCAGCACTGCTGATGATAAGTGAGTTTAGGTGTGCAGTGATGCCAGAGAGGGAAAACACGGTCATTTATTAAGCCTTGTGGGCTTGTTATGGTGCCGGATACCATATGCTGCTCAAAGTTGGTTCGTTGGTTATGAACTGTGTGTTGTGTTCCACTGAATGAACATTTTGACTGTGAAGCTTTAAGGGGTAAAACTGCCAAAATATAATTTCAGTATGTTTTGTGTTTTTCTCGCAGCATATAGTGAAGTGTCATGGCAGTACACTCCTCCCTCAGTTTCTGGGCATGTACCGGGTTACGGTGGAGAGCGAGGACACGTACCTGATCGTCATGAGGAACATGTTCAGCCACAGACTCGTTGTCCACAGGAAATACGACCTAAAGGTAGGAACTGTTGCCGCGGCTGAGATGAGATGATATTGATGTTTTGACTCTGATGATGTGTGCCTGAACTTTTCATAGCGTGACTGATATTTGTGATTGCACACATCATTAACTTCATGAGCATTGAGCAAACAGCACCTAAATCATGCAGCACATGCCCTTAGACCTGGTTGAAGAGATTTAGGTGGACATGATTGATGAATAAAGGTTTTCCATCTTGTAGAATTGGCAATATCATATATTTATGACAAAATAAGAAAAAAATTAAATAATTACTATTAATTAATTAAGATTATACTAGTTTGGGCTGCACAATTAATCGAATTCCTTACACGATTATAATTACGAATGCCACAATTACGTGATCATGATTACGTGATCGGCAAATAATTGTTCAAAATCCACTTCTGTTATTCTGCTTGCTTAAGATGTTTTTTTTCGTTTTTACAGATTATTTTAAAGGGTTTTTCCATTGCTTTAGTTTTAGTATATTCAGTTCAATTAAAGTTTATTAGTGTAGCGCTTTTTACGATACAAATCATTGCAGAGCACCTTTACAGAAAATTAAGTTTCTACAATATTTAGTAGTAGCTTATCAATGGTGACATTCAGTTTATATGCCTATGGCAGAAATGTGTGGAAAAATCATTAAAATTTATATCATTATAATACCATGGATTTTTTTTTAACGCCTTAACTGTCACTCACATTTTTGAACATGGACTTTATAGTTCACGATTCAAACTTAAATTTTTATAATTCTTGAATGAAAACATTATGTAACATGATATTGATGTACCATTTACATGGTAATGCAGTCTGATTTTAAAATGTTTTTTTTTTAAGTTTTCAGCTGATATATAATTTCTGATGATTTCTAAAATGTGATGGAGAAAAAGGCAACGAGGAAGTCTTTTTTTTTTTTTTTTTCGTTTTTTTTTTCGTTTTTTTAACAAAGGTCAAAACTCCTGTTATAATGTAGATTTTGGAGGGTGCACTCTTGTCATAAATTAATCTATTACTTTTCCTACATCATTTTAACAAAAAACATTGGTAAAATATATATTTGGGAGTCCTAGACCTTTCCAACGATATATAGTTTGTCAAGATTAGATTAGATTTAATTGTAATATAGTGAAGTAAATGCAGGCGTCCTGTATACGGGACGGGGTGACAGTTGTAAACCAAATCAATGTATAGTTGACATTTGAGGCTTAATACTATAGAAAAGCAATAAAAAAAATTCAGTTTGAGTATTTTCACCCCTAACACTAGTATAATTTATTATGATTTTTATATATATATATATATATTTTTTTTTTTTTTATCAAGTTTGATTTCTATGAATCACTTTAAGTTAAGTTTTCAGTGAACTGATCCAACTCAGTCAAAATGTTTTGGTTCATATATTTAACGTTTTCGAACAACATGAAATCAATGGCTGGTGGTAAATTAATCAGTAATGTTTATACATTTTTTAATATTATATTTATGCTACCATTTATACTATGCATGCCAAAGGTTTGCGGTTGGTACCATTTAAAAAAAAGATTTTTTGGAAAGTCTCTTCTGCTCACCAAGACTGATTTTATTTTCTGGAAAATCCAATAAGAACAGTAATATTGTGAAATACTATGAACAAAAATTAAGACATTTATTCCTGTGATGTTTTATTCCTCCAGTGTTTAGTGTCACATGATCCTTCAGAAATCATCATCTTAATGATCCTAATATGCTGAATTGGTGCTGAAACATTCATTATGTTGAAAACAGTAGTGCCGTTTAAATATTTGTAAAAATGATGTTATATTTGTATATATAATTTTTTTTTTCAGGATTTTTTGATGAATATAAAGTTAAAAAAAAACTGCTTTAAAAAAAAATCTTAATTATCTTTACTGAAGAAAAAAAAAACTGACCAACAATTTTTTAACTGCAGTGTGTATCTGTATCATAATAAATTAATAATTGTAATATTTGTGATGTTACTATATCTATTCCTAATTATGTGAATGGCCACAGTTTATATCTTTTGGTATAAAAATGTTCTTAATGACTTGTTTTATTGCTATTTTGCTTT